>NC_025886.1:0-178738 GCF_000755165.1 Leishmania panamensis | reverse complement strand
ACACGTATACAAAGAGGAAAACGACCAAATTTAGGAGGCTGTTCAGGACATGTCGTCGTCTTCGCCTCACGAGCCTCCGCGTGTGCTCTTTCCACAGGAGTGCGCTCATGACACCCACTACATGAGTCACAAAGGGGACCTCTACACAGCCCTCATCACGGGAGGAAGCAGACTGTTGCTGCTGAAGAACGGCGTAGTACTAGCGCAAAGTGGCTCTCTGTTTGATGGGACGGCGGAAGCGGCTGCAGACGCGACGTTCAGCACTGCGACCACAACTACCGTAGCGACTGCTACCACGACCTCAAGACCAGCAACAGACTGCAAGCCAAGAAAGCTCCCTCGTACATTGCCAACTTTGGCGTCGCACGTGTGCGCAGTGTCGGTGTATTACTCTACTGATGACATGCTGCGCGTTGCTGTCGCCACGACAGCGGAAGTGTTTCTGTTTGAGTTCGATGATGCTGGGGAGCAGTGGTACAACACCTGTGCATCTTCGTTTTGGCGAACAGCGGAGGGCAACGACGCCGAGGGCACTGGCGAGACACCGCCACCATCCTCTGGCGCCGCGTCGTCGGGCACGGCTGGGCGTTCACCGAGTCGACACGCGTCTATGCACAGCCCCAACGACCGTTTTCAAACATCGAATGCGTCTTCTTCGTCCGCCGCGGCGAGGACCTCTGGCCCCACCACGAGCGCCGCGCAACTAACACAGAGACAGCGTGGCATGACAGGGCGGCTGCGGTGGAGGCGGGTGGTGTTCCCCTTGAGCGCGACGTTGTCGCCCACTCACCCTGGATTGACCGAGACCAACACCAGTTCCTTCTTGAGTACCTCATACCGTGGCGCCACGCCCACTGCGGCAGGCACCAGTCTTGGAGGCGCCACTGCCGCTGCTGTTGTGCCAGTGCGGATACCTGCCCCCGCACGTCCCTCCGCTGTGCAGACGATCGATTTTGTGTCCGTCAACACGCTGTGCGTGGTGTTCGATGCAGAGGCGGTGCTGATCGTGCTCGGCAACAGCGATGGCGCGCTGACGTCTTCCTCTGCCGCAGGTAGTGGCGCAGCTGCAGCGCAACTGCCGGATCGCGTAGTGTGGCGCTCCATGGGAGCCTACCGTAGCCTCGCCGTGTGCCGTGTGAATCACCATGTTGCCCTCGCAGTAGGTCACGCTACGATCGTCGTCTTTCCCTCTCGTGTCTTCCCTGCGGATGGTCATGTGGCCATGTCGTCCCCTGCGTCACCCAACGTGGTGGGTGAGCGCTGCTTCAGTACTGCCACGTCTACAGCCGCCCCCTTCCTCTTCGCTACCAACCCTGCATCGGGAGGCATACACGCTGCCACGCCGGATGAGGATCGTAACTTTAGCGCCGTGCGAACGCCGGGCTTCTGGCCAACGCCACACCCAGCTCCGGTCGGTGGGTTTCCTGGACCAGCAGGCGAACTTGCAACGCCTCCTGGGGCGTCCGTGTCGCCCGCTGCTGGTGCGTACATGACGCTGGCAGACCGCGCGCTCACCACCTCGGTCGGCATCTACCACATCACTGAGATGCGGTGGCACTGTGTCTCGTCGCATACGCTCCTGTGCGTCACATGTACCCACCCACAGGACGAGACGGCATATATGATGCTGTACACCGTGCAGTCGCTGGCGAGCACGCGGCGGTACACCAATGTCATGAAAGAGCACGCAGATGGCGGGTGGGGGCTGTGCGGAGACGATTACGAGGGAGAGGGGCTAGGCATCGCTGGCACAGGCCTACACTTATCTGACAGGAGCGCCGAGAACATTTTGCAGCTGGTTCCCGCCGGTGTGCTTGCGCTAACGCATGCCGGATCTTCGCCGATAGCCGGGCCGCCCGCGCACCTGCTCGCCAGCCACACCGCTGCATCCTTCGTTGGCAACTCAGCATCTTCCCTGTCCGCAGCTGATACGCCGCAGCGCCATCCATTGCTACAGCCCGAGACGCCTGACGTTGCCGCGCTCTCTGACAGTACACCGACCGAGACGACAGGGGGAGGGGCGCCGCCGCCGCTCATTTCTGAGACGCACACGAGCCTCGTGCCAAACTTCTCACACTCTGCTGAGGCCAACTCGTTGAGGAGCCGCATGGAGTTCATGCACGTCGAGTGTGACGGCACCGTGCGGACGTCGAGTTACTCGTTTGGGCTACAGAAGCACGCGAGTTTCGCCAAGCAGCGCGCGATTGGCCTGGCGTGTAAGGGGCTGCTGCAGCCTCTCCTGCGCCTTTACAGCTCCCTGATGAAGGTTACGGTGCTCCCAACGTGGCGTACACGCGCCATCGAACTTGGGCACGACGCCAGCAAGCATCCATGCGCAGTGGAGCTTATGCTCCGCGGGTCGCGGCGGTATCGGATGATCCTGCGCTTCACAAGTGGTGTGGTGCTAGCGGTGGTGGTGGATCTCTCCGCTGCCATGTATCGGGTGGAGTGCTTCCTGGCTTTGGGCTGCGCGCCGTTGTTGTCGCTGCGGACCGTGGTGCCTCTAGCAGCAGACGAAAAGAGGCAGCAACAGCAGTCACCCGCTTGGAGCCGAGCAGGCTCATCAACGATCCTTATCGCTGGCCTGCTCGGCTTCCCCACAACTGCGCTGCCGCTCCCAGCCAGGTCGCCACGGCACCTGCTCAACGAGTCCCCATCGTTTCTGGAAGCGCGGGGAGTGGGCCCTGAGGACTGGGAGGCCGCAGAGCGGGCTGGCGGCGTTGCCCTGGTCAACACAGTAGCCGCATCGAGCACTGACTCTGCCTCTTCGCACAATGTTGTTCGCGCTGCTGCCGGCCCCGTAGCGACTGGGATGCCTCCTCGGACAGTGTGGGGTGTGGTGCTGCTGCAGGTAGAGCTCTCTGGTATGCAGGCGCGCGTGCTTACGGTGGCGCCAGTCACCGAGGTCCACATCCCTGGTGTCTCGGTGGTAGATGCTCAAGATGGGAGCGGCGGCGGCAGTGGTGCGCAAGACACATGCCAGCAGACGAGTACGCAGACAACTCCGAGTGCGGCTACCACGCCAGCGAGGGATGTGTCGTCGATGTCACTGAAGGCCGCCTTGATTACTAAGACAGCGAGCTGTGCGGCGCCGGTGACGGAGGCCGACGTCGTCTCCTTCATGGCTCTCAAGTGTCCCGACAAACTTCGCTTCATGCCAGCGCTGCTGAAGGCAGCTGAGCAGGACGCGGGTCGTTTGCTAACGCAACTCATCGCCAAGTACGGGGCTGTGGGGGAGAGTGCTGAAGCTGTTAACGCCGCCCAGGTGCCAAAGAAGGGACTAACGGCAGACGACGGAGAGGCTGAAGCGGTGCCGATCGTGTCCCACCCCCAGGCAGTTGTGCGTGGTCCGTCTGTGCTGATCAGCGGTTGCATTGGTCTCGGAGGTGAGGTGCTCCTGCTGGCTTGCACGAACGCGTTCTGCGGCGACAACAGCGGGAGAGGCGAGAGCGGTGGTACTGCGGCGCTGATCCGACTCCGTCCGCCATGCCTCGAGGCATTGGCCCCGGTACACCACCTCGTGGCTGCCGGCGGCTGTTACATCCCTTTCGAGCCCATCGTGGCCGAGTATGTGCCTGTCCTTGCGGAAGTGCAGCCGCTGGTGCCTGCCTCAATGCCCTCGACGAGGAAAGCTACGCCACCAAATCGCTTGGAGGGCTTCGTGCAGGATATTCGAGAAGCTTTAGACGCCTGCCAGCGCGCTTCAGCGTCTGCGGAGGGGGCAGCGGTGGTGCGGTGCGAGGTTGTGCCAGGGTCTTTCGGGACCGCGTACGTTCACGTGCACAGCCCTCTGTCGCCTGACACAGGCGAGGCTGGTGGGCCGACTGCCCTGCAGCGTCTTCTGTTGCCCTCGACGATAGACCCGAAGAGCATCACGTGCGTGATGGGCGACCTGCTGGCGAACAATGATGTTGTGATCGGTGTGCTCTGTCGCTCCTCAGAGGGCAACAGTGGCACCTCCGTCTTGTATCTCTACGGCTGCCCAGCTGTTCAGTCGCTCGCCGCGCTTGGGGAAGCCGCAGCTGCCGCCTCAGCGAAGCCGAGCGACAACAGTGGCGTGGTGGCGGCTTCGCTTGCTTCAGGCTCTTCTGTGTTTACCCTCGAGGCAACGCTTCCCGGAGTGGAGGTCTTCTACCTCAGCGCAAGTGGCGAGGTTGTGCTGCTGCGACGGTGGCCGGTTCAGGTGGGTGCGGCAACATCCTCAGTGGAGAGCGCGACCACGCACGGGATGCGGTTCGAGCGCTGGCTGCGCTGCTTCCCCAAAACGAGCGGCAGCGGGTATTTCTATGTTCAGGACCGCACTTGGTGTCCGCCGTGCGGCACCGCCGGTGGGCTGCTCGGAATCGGCGGCCGTCATTCAGCAGTCGCGCCGGAAACGCTGACAGCGCTCATGACCCTGGAGATGAGTGGGGCGTGGGTGGCGAACACCGTGGGTCTCTCGGCAAGAGACGCGGCCCAGCTGGGTGGCAGTCGCATGTCTACCCGCCACGTACTTTATGCGACTACCAGCAATGCTTTCATTCAAGTTCGCCAACTCCCGTTGCGCAGCAGTGGCACCAGAGTGAGTGCCTCGCACAGCTCATCCGCCCCCGCCAGCGGAGAGGCAGCGATGCCGCAGTATCATCCCGATTCTATCATGCAACTGATCGCCATGGCGCGATGGACCGTGCTGACGAAGGTGTTGACATGCGTCGCAGACGCAGTGAGAGCGGTGGTTGCGTCGGTGAGAGCCGGCGGAGCAGCGCTGACTGTGGATGGCTCATCGAGTGTGACAGTGTTCGATCGGTCCCCCGAGGAGCTGGCGCGACGGCTGTGCACCTCGGCTGTGGCACGCGGCCTTCAGGACCGTCCGCAGGTGGTGCAGCACGACGAGGTGCTGCGCCGTGTAACTCCGCCGCAGATGTCTGTGGCAACGCTTCACGAGGAAGAGATGCAGGCCAACGCGACGGCGCCCGCGCCGTCTTCCTCGGTGCCTTGTACGACGGCAGCTGCCCGCCTGTATGACTTAAGCGCCACCCGTGACGGGCTCTTTGACGAACTCACCGAGCTCCTTCCACAAGTCACCCTGAGTGGACTGGATAGCCACGAGCAACTGAAGCTGCTGTGCATCCTGCAGGCTTTACGTGACACGCTGCCGCTGAGTCGCAGCGTCGACGAAGCAGCCGCGCGGCATCTCTTCTACAGTCGCTACATGAGCCTTGGAAGGCGCTTGCAACCGACGACTGCAGACACGCTAGCTGCTGTCGACACCGACTCGTGCGCCATCATCGAATCCGTGCTGCACTTTGAAATTGGTTGCACCGCCACGCGCACCGCCCCGACAGCGTCATATTTGTGGGCGGCCATGTCTGACTCGCAATCGACTCTTGTATCGCTTCTGTTCGACAAGGCAAGTGTGGTGTACGTGGGCGGCGATGCTGGCGGTGCGTTGACACAAGTCCTCACCTGGGAGCAGGTGAAGGTGTCTGGAGTGGCGTTTTGGCTGCGCTCTGCAGCTGAGTTGCGTGCCATTGCGGACCGCGTCGCTCGCCATCAGTATCAGTCGACAAAGGAGCTGGCCGCATGTGCGCTCATGTACTGCACAGCTCGCAAGGTGAGCACCCTGGCAGCACTGGCCAAGGCTCAGAACAACCAGCGACTGCACGCCTTCTTTAGCCGTGACTTTGCAAGTGACGAGCGTCACCGCGCGGCTGCCTCAGCCAACGCGTACGCCGCCATCAGCAAGAACATGCCGCAGTACGGCGCGGCCTTTTTCTTGCTGGCGGGCGACGTCCGGAGTGCCGTGCAAGTGCTGCTGCAGCGGTGCCACGACCCCTCTTTGGCCCTGTTCGTGCTGCGAGCCGCAGACGACGGCCGCGGGGAGCACTTGCTGACAGCGGAGACACCTCTGGAGTGGTACATTGCGCAGCGTGCGGCGGAAGCAGAGGTGTGTGGTGCGCTGGACATGTGGGAGCTGGCGTGCCTGAGTTGGCTCGACGTCGATCCGCCGCAGGTGTCACCTGAGGCGACCGTACAGCGACGTATCCGAGCACTGCAGTCCATCATGGTCCACCCTACCGCGCACCCCGAGGCCCTCTGTGCGCTGCGCTACGCCAGAGATTGCGTAGCTTCTCTCGCTCATCGCGGCGATCAATTTCTCTCCCCAGCTCGTGAGGTAGTGTGTCTGCTTCGACTCGGTCGCTACTGCTTGGCGCATCGACTGAGTCTGAACAGTTACTTGCACTACCACGACGCGGAGGCGCTGCTGCGGGGGCTGCGGGCGGAGGCGGCAGCGGCGCGCTCTGGCACACTGCGAAGCGCTAGTAGTGTAGGGGGTACGCCTTGCAAAGCACCGCCGCAGACAGCGAAAATGGTGGCGGACTTCAGCACCGGGACGCTTCTCTTTCGTGGATTTGGAGGTGACAGCGACGACGACGACAATGTGGACAGCGGTGACGGTGGGGCTTCCGCGCATGAACGGCAGGGGAAGCACTCTACTGTGGGCGACAGCGCTGCTGACGCCTCTTCTCCGGAGCTTACGCTGTGCAACGAGGCAGCCGCTGCGGCGGAGGCAGAGGTGCAGTACGCCTACGCCCGGATTGGCGCTCTAGTACGGCCAGGCAGTGGCGCTGCATGTGGTGCAGGCATCACTGCGTACGCTGACACATGCGAGGATATTCTGCGCCGCATGCTGCTGAGCTCTACCACCGCCTCGTCTTTGATGATGACACCGAGCGTCGCGGCTGCCGGCGGAGGTGGCGGGGCAGCGGAGATCATGTTTTCACCGTCGTTTGCCTCGTCCTCGTCATCTTGTGAGTCGTCCTCGGTCCCGACCAACCCGCACGGACAATTTCAGCAGCTGTTGACATCGCTACTGCGTCTTTTATCAGCTGGAGAAGTCAAGGCGCAGCGAGAAAGCTGCGCGGCGGCGGACACGCCAAGCGGCAGTAACGCCGCCGAAAGCGAAAGGGCGAGAGCTTCCCAGCATCGTCCCTCAGTGGCTGCACCGCCACAGACGCAGGCGACTGCAGTGCCGTCTTTGAGTAGCGCCACCCCTGCAGCTGGAGACGGGGGCTGGTGCGCCCTGTGCGTGCCTGTGCTTCACTTCCTCCTGAGCAAGGTGGCGCTACATAGCGCCAACTACATTGTACTGCTCGCCCTTCAGCAGATCCCCGTCTCCACGGAAGGGGTCCTGAAGACTGCAATACGGGCGAAGCTTCTCTCAGACGGCGGCGACGTACTGTGCGGAGCCCGCGGCACTCTTTCCAGCGATGCTGTTGACACAGCAGCGTCGTCGCTTACTCCCCCCCCGTCCCCGCTGCACCGTCCTCTCACAGCCTTTTTTCGCCTTCTCGAGCACCACGTGGGGCGGCACTACCGCCACACGTGTGCTGCAGACGGCGGCCGTCTCGGTGGTCGACAGGGAGCCACGTCGCCGGGTCACCAGGTGGGAGCAAGCGGCGACAAGGGTCGCGCGTGGAGGGTGGCCAACGACGATGATGATGAGTCGACTGCGGAGAATGAGGCGATGCCCAGCAGCAGCGGGGATGATGGTGGGGCCCATCATAGCGCGTTTCACGCGTTGCTCACTGTCTCCGATGCAGCGGAGGAGGCGAACAGTCGTGCAGCGCGAGTGAACGAGGCGTCCTGCGCAGCAGGGGTGAACTGGAGCTACCTTTGCTCAGGAGTCGAGACCGATGACACCTCCAGTGATGCAGATGCACCTCATAACTCGATGCCGCTGTGCCTGACAGACTCGACTCAGGTGGCGCTGTTGCTCTCGTGTTGCCAGGCTCAGCTACACTTGCGGCTTATGGCGCATCTCAAACAACTGACACAGGCGGAGCTGCACGCGGCGTTGATTACGCCGACCACACAGAGTGCCATTGACGCCAACATCCTCCATGCCGACACGCCCTCCCCGGAGGCGCAGGCGGCGCTCATGCAGTGTCGCGTACTCCTGTGCACGCTGCTCCTCGACGTGGCGTTGCAGTGGAGCGCGCTCTCGGAGGAGTGCATGATGCGCATCTATGCAGCGCAGCCGCAGTACGCGCCCGGTCCTTTGACGGACCCCAATGGAGTTTTCCTAGAAGTGCAGCAAGTGGTGAGGCTGATGCGGGCGGTGTTGGTGGCGGTGCTCGACGCCCCGCCGAGAAATACGTTGGCCGCCGCTTCTCTAGCGATGATGAAGACCTCAGCTGCAGCCAATTTTGGTTGTGACGGTGCTGCATGCTGCGCACCGTCCGATCCCCTGACGCCGTCACCCGGGTTGTCCACCTCGTGGTTGGAGGACAACACGCTAACTATGCTGGAGCTGTGCTCGACTCACCTCGAGCTGTTCTGGACGCTACCGGCGCCGACACTGGCACAGTGCCGTCAGCTCGCAACGCCGACGCACGCGGTGCTGAAGCTGCTGCGGGAGTCTACTGCCTCGCACCCATGGGCGCGTGCGCTGCTGGAGCGCATGCTGCGTCCAGTGAAGGTAACGGCAGATCCCCTGGTGGAGTGCAGTCGCCTCGGCAGCGCTGGCGCGGCTTTCAACAGCACCGCCTCCGGCTTGCAGAGCCTCTTCTCCGTCTTCTCAGCTGCAGCGACACCGGGCTCCTCGCTGCACATGACACGGGGTGACTCTCCCTTAGCCCTTGACGTCTCACCGTGGCCGGGTGATGAGCCACAGCAGTGTGATGGCCACGCCAATATGTACTGTCCGGCGCTCTCGTACATGCAACTGGCATGGTTGCGACGGCACCACACGCATGAACTGCTGCGGTGGCTGCTGCTCATGGTGACACTGGATCGCAGTCAGGGACCCGGTCAGCGTCTTGTCAGCACCGATCGCCTTATTCTCGCTCACCACAGCCACAGTATCACCGGCGTTCATTTTGACGCCTCCAGCTGCGACAGCGTGGTGTGGACGACGGAGACCGGTACGTCAGTGGGCCACGGCTTCCGCGAGCTCCTCGCCGGGGACAACGAGGAGGCGCTGTGGAGGCAGACAACGGAGCGCAACTTGGCGACGGCCGCCTTCACTCTGGGGCTAACCGCCCAGCAGGAGCGACTGCGCCTGGCGACGGAGCGCGCGAAGCAGCCGTACCCACCCGCTATCGTCGCCGCGATGGCAGCCAAATCCGTCCTCGATAGTCGTCCGCGGTTTGGTGAGGCAGCCAACGCGATGCCGTCTAGCCACCCGCACCTGCCGTTTTTTGTCTCTAGGCACCTCGACGGACACCTTGACCTCTACCCCTTCGCGTCTGAGGAGTGCGTGGCGAGCTTCCGCTGTGCCGTGTGGCATGGCCAAAGGACGGTCGGCAATAGCGGCGCTTCCGTATGGGGTGCGTGGGGCGCAGCGGCACACAGCGCGCGGCGTGCCCCCTCTCTAGGTGGCGCAGCCGGATCCTCTTTTCGGTGCCGCGGCGAATGCTACGCCGTCACCCCAGTTGCTTTCTCCCCCAACGGCCACATCATCGCCGTGGGCCTCTCCGACGGCTCCGTGGCTGGCTGGCGCTTTGCCGCGGCAGCAGTGGAGAGTCCCCCGGCCTTCTTCTTCCCGCAGCTGTTCACCCCCTTTGGTATACGCACCTGCACATTCTGTGGAGATCGGAGCTCGCTGCTGGTGGTGGTCGGGGTGGCCCGGGAGCCGCACCAGTACCAGCGCCACCAACTCGCCTCTCGCTTGACGTCTTCTTTTGGCATCGGTGCCGATGTACGACTGCCTGAGCTCACCACGCCCTTGTTGTCCTCGCCCGCCGCAGCGCCTCCCGCCTCGGCAACCGTCACCTGGACCAGCGCGGCTGCAAGCGTCGATGCTGAAGAGATGGTGGGCGAGATGTTGATCCTTGATACCATGCTGGACGCCGGTGCTATCACTGCGCGGTGCGCGCTGCCCTTCATACCTTCCTATGCTGTCTACATGACGTCTCTGCGAGCGGTGCTGATGGTGTCTGTGGACGGCATGCTGGCCACATACGCGGTAGGGACGGGCAGGCTAGCGGTGCTGGGCACTGTTCCTGTCACAAGGATGCTGCGGTGTGCGTTGGGGCCGTCGCTCGGCGCCGACGGTGGTGATGCCGGCTCGGGTGCTGTGTCGTCTGCAAAGGGCACATTGAATAGTGACCCGGTGTACGTCACCTGTGTGGCGCGGAGCAGCTACGACCCGCTCATTGGACTCGGTGTATCCAACGGCCTCGTGCTGCTGCTGCACCTCCGCAGCATAAGCGCGGCTATGGCACGGGCAGAGCGGTGCATCTGGGACGAGGGGGAAGACACTTTTGTGTACTACCCACCACATACGGTTGCCGCTAGCGCCGATGCAACCGGCAGCAGCAGCAGCCGCTGCAAGCACACAGCTGCTCAGCAAGCCAAGAGTGGCACGTCTACTGCAAGCGCGATGACGCGGGTGACGAGCGAGTTGCCCGCTCCGGCGACGGGTAGAGAGTTCCTAGCACGGCTCCCAGAAAAAACGCTGCTGGTCGAGGCAACGTGCATGCAGGTGGCCCCGCACGTCCACACTCGCAGCGGCATCGAGGATCTCGTGTTTAGTCCATCGATGCTGCTAGCTGGGCTGCGAGACGGCAAGGTGATGGCGGCCTCGCTCATCGCACACGCGGTTCGAGCGCGTCTCACGGAGGGCTGTACTATCCCGAGCGATATACTGGAGTGCGCGTGAGGTCTGAGTGTGTCTGCACGCAGAATGGTCGTGCAGCCATCCCTCTGCACTCCTGTCTTTCTCCTTTGGCGTCTCTGCGCGTGTATAATCAAAGCATAAACGAGAAAGGTCAAGGAAATCTCAGAGGCGTATCCCGCAGTATCGACGTGCGTGGCGTGTGGATGTATCACGGGGCACTGCATCGGTGAATCCACAAAGGGGAAGGTGGGCTGCTGCTAGTCTCGCGGCTGACATGTTGGTTGGTACGCGTACAACTCATCCCCCGCCTTCTCTCGCTTGAGCAGCAGTCCAAGGCTTAAGCGCAGACATGTTGCCTGCCCTTCTCGTTCTTCCTGTCCTTATCCAGCATGTACACACCGCTACTCAATACTCCCTCTTTCCCGTTCGCTTTGTTCTCTTCCCCTTTCATCTTCTCCTTACATTCCTTCGCATCTCTCTCCCTTCATCACCCCGACGCCACGTCCTCTCAGCCCCCCCTCCTCCCCCTCTCCACCTCATCCTTCTTCCTCATCCTACACAACAGATTGTTGCTCTGCGCGTGTGGCTGTGTGTGTGTGTGTGTGTGTTTGTGTGCGTGCGCGCGCTTGTGCACATATGAGCTGTGTCCTGAATATTCTTCTCTCCCCTCTCTGGTATACATTTATATATTTATATATATGTGAGTATAGCGTGTACATTGCGAAGCCCTTCTCTGCGGTGGCACTCCCTCATCTCCTCTCTCTTTTCCTGACACCATCACCATCACAGCCCTCCCCCCTTCCCTCTCCTTCCCCCCACTTCTCTCCACTTCATCGCCGTCACTGTGGCATAGGCATCGATCTGCGGAGGTAAGGCATGCCGTGTTTCTTTTGGTGCTTCTCTACCTTCTACCTCTTCTTCAGCAGGACCGGCTTATCACATCGAAGGTGCGCCGCTGTGCGTGTGAGTGTGAGCGCTGTGTGAAGGTGGGGGCCACTGCCTGGTTGACATTGGTGGTATTTTAGGGAAAGGGCACGGGCAGTAGTCTGTGCAGAGGCGGGGGCCGAGGCAGCGCCATTGGCACCACTATCTTTCATCTTCCATCACCGCTGCCACCATTTACTCTTTCTGTTGTTGCCCACGCCCCTTGCTGGTCCTCGCAACTTCAACACGATAGCTGTGAAGGCAGCCACCCACAAGGACGAAGCTCACACCCCTCCTCTCTGTCTTTTGGTTCTCTCTCTCTCTGTCATTCACTACCTGCGCCGATCGCCCTCTTCTTTCTCTTGTGCGCGTGTGTGCATCGGTGTCTCTTCTGTGCGCTCCTGTCTGAAAGCCCCTCGCCTACTTCCTGTAGCGACTCTCCTTCGCTTTTGGCGGACTCGTGCGTTGTCTTGTGTGCCCCCTCACCCTTTTCACTGTGTGCATATTCCTCCTTCCATTCACTTCATGTGTGTATCGGGCCCTCCCCTCCTCTCTCTCTCTCTGTGCATTCGCTTCTCCCACCCCCTCCAGCACTACCCTTGACGCCCCTGTGACCGTCATCATCGCCTACAGCGAAGTTGGGCATCGTTACGCACAAGCACCACCGTCTCTCTCTCTCCCTTCTGTTTTCTCTCCCCTCCCCTCCGCCCCGCTCCCCACATCTCGTCGTGCGCGCGCGCGTGTGTGTGTGCGGCTGTGGCTCATTGTGTGCGCGTGTGTCCACAGGTAACGCCCATACCCACACTAAAGAGGCGCTTGCGCGAGTCACAGAACGTGCTGCATCACCCTACCCCCCCCTCTCTCGGGGGCGCATCACTTCATTCCCTCTTTTCACCCCCTTCCCCGAGAAAGCGCTACTCGTGTCGGAGCTCACGCAACGTCTCCGCCGTCTCTTCCGTCGCGTGACCACGAAAGTGCCTCCAGTGACAACGATAGCAGCGGTGGCAGCTACCCCACTGCACGGCTGAGCTTGACTACAACGCATTCGCGGCAATTTCCGCACCACCGCCAACAGAAAACCCTCTCAGGGAGAACCGCTCTACAGATACGCTGGCGAGCAGCAGCAGCAGCAGCAGCAGCAGCGGCAACGGCAGCGGCAGCGCGGGTCGTGCCGGCCTCGACAGCTACGGCATGTCGTCGTGGACAAATGCTCCGGCGTCTTCGTGTGCTGCCGCGGCGCCGAATCACCTGCCTGGGACATCTACCTCGCCGTCCGCCACGTGCAGGCGTCGAGAGGCGGCAGTGTGTCCTACGAGTGGGGCTGCACCGACATTTTTAGGCGCCGTCATTACATTCGGCGCATCGGGGTGTGTGGCGACACCGCTTGTTGCTGCACCGGGAACGCACTGTGATGATCACACCCCCACTTGCACCGCTGCAAGGGTGGCACCTGCGCCACCGTCGGGTGCACCAAGCGCTGCGGCAGCAGCAGGGCAACACGACTGCGTATCGCACGATTTTTCAGGACCTCTTCAGCGGTCATCCCCAACCGTCCTTCATTTGTATGCGACTACCACCACAGCCGCTGGCACCGCTAACCCGAAGCGCCGCCACGGGCTCCTGCCACCGCCAATCATGAGCGACGTCACCAGGGCCTTGGGTCATCGCTCTTGCTCGTGCCCGAACACTCGCAACGCCCCGGCAGCCGATGCCGCCATCGCGTCCTCTCCCGTTTCAACCAACAGTGGTGTGGTAACAAGGTCGAGAGCAGCAGTGGCAGCGACGAACTCGTCTAGCACACTTCAAGTCACCGGAAATCAGTCGAGCCCCAACGATATGCTGACAAAAGAGACTGTGCCGTTCCCCATCTACAGCTTCAAGCCTCTTGGGCTGTGGAGTGCGTTACCCACCACCGGCGTCACCGCCACCGCTGCCGTCTCCGCTTCAGCCACTACTCTAGAGCTCGAAGCGTCCACAGCGACAACAAACGGCGTTGATGTCGGCACTCTCCTCACGCACGAGATGGACAGCGGCGTGGTTATCGTAGACCCTTGCCAGACGCCGGACGATCTTGTCTGTGGTGTGTGCATGTCTGTGTGCCGGCACCCGACAGCAACGACGTGTGGCCATCTATTCTGCCGTCGCTGCCTACAGAAGTGGATGCAGGCCAACCCGGCCGCCATGTGCCCACTGGACCGAACTCCAATCCAGGTGGAGCTGCTTCACACGGACGCCCGCGCGCAGCGGCAGATCAACGCGCTGCCGTGCCACTGTCCCGCCTCGCTGTCTCGAGCATCACAGCTGGAGCTGCGGCAACTCGGGTCTGCACACCGTGTGCTGGGCGACGGAACAGCGGAGGAGGGGGGTGACGTTGGTGGTACGAGGGGTGATGAGTGCGCACGACAGGCACATCCGCGATGCACGTGGGCTGGGTGCGTGTCGGATGCTGCAGCGCATATGTGTCAGTGTCCGCACATCATCATCGAGTGCCCATTCGCCAAGCACGGCTGCGCGGTGGAGCTGCCACGGTCAGATATGGCGAGTCACTTGAAGAACTGCGTGGCGGACCACCTGCTGCTTCTCTCGCAGGCCCTCGACGCGTCTGTGGAGCAGTGCCGGGCCTTGCAAGGAGAGGTGGAGGTGCTGCGGCAGCGCTGTCCCATGCGCTATCCCGTCGCCCTCCCCAATGTGCCCACAGGCGGGCCAACAGGGAGTTCGGCGCCAACAATATCGGTTTCCTCGTCACTCTTGCATGGTGCCACTACTGCTACTTCTGTGCCTGGAATGGATGTGCCCACGGCGGTACCGACACCGGCTCTCGTCATCTCCAACGGCAGCAGCAGTGGTGCGGCTACCATCGCTATGGCCGCGCTTCCTGAGGAAGTTTCGATGAGCAGCGTCTCCCTGCTGCGCGTGGCGGGTTCGTTTGGCCACGGCGCATCCACCGCTGTCGACTACCCGTCTCCCGTCTTCTCGCAGTCGCTGCGGCCATATTATCATCTGCACCACCGTTCATCGACGGCAGTCGAGCCTACCAACCTGCGTCGGGGCACAGCTACCGAGGATATGTTGCTTGCCGCCACCCACCGTGTGCCCAACGGACACGATGCCACCACGCCAATGGCAATGGACACGACTCCGGTGCGCACACCATCGCCGTCTCGCCTTGGTGCTTCACCGGGCTCCGTCCCCGTCGCCAACCTAGCTGCAGCTGCAGCGACCTTCGTCCTTCCTCCTGGTGCAGCAACACTATTGCCTACCCCCGTCGCCAGCGCTCCTTCGCGCGCGGCGCCTGTAGTGGGCGGCATCTGTGGCGTGGATCGCTTTGTCTGGGTCATCACCGATGTAGCGTCACTGCAGGCGCCGTGCTACAGTCGCCCTTTTAGCTCGCATAACGTTCCCTGGTATGTGGGGATGGACACCACCGCCACATGGGCGCAGTGCGGCGTATACCTCTTCGCCGATCGACACGAACATCGCGTTGACTTCCGCGTCATTTTGTACCACAATGACCCGGCGCGTGATGTCGTGCACGTTGTGCGGGACTGGCAGGAGGATTACATCGGAAAAGGCTGGGGTCCTCTACGGTTTATCAACCGCTTCACACTTGAGCAGGACGGATTCCTTGTACACGGTTGCCTGCGCGTCGGGATCGAGGTGCTGAGTGGGCTGTACTGAGCATGTGTGCTCCTCAGGGAAGCAAGCGCATCTTTGCACACACACACACACAGGCGAGGCGAGAGAGAAGGGATCTTACGAGTAAAGAGAGGGCGCCACTAACTTTTTCCCTTTCCTCCTACGCCTTTCCCATCTCTGCCCTCGCCTACTCAGCAAGGCAGATGCAGTCAGCCAGGAAGGCGAATGAACAAACTCACGACACGAGGTAGTGAAAGGGGAACGTGGCGAGTGAGGGGAGAACTTAGCTTGTAGAAGAGTGTGGACATACACACACCTTAACGTTACAAGCAAACGTGCACACACCGATGACCCACATTCCCCTCATTTATCATTGATGCCTCTCTGTCTGTTTGTCTCTCTCTATCTTCCTGCGTCTCCGCCAATCACTGGTCTCTCTCGTGCGTGTGTGCACGCTCGGGTGGCTTTACGGTCTCGTTTCTATTGTCTGTAATCTTCTATGATGACTGCTCGTGTTCCGCACCCCTGTCGCTCTCGCCGTTACTCTCTCCCTTTCTGTGTGCTTTGTGAGGTTGTTCAGCATGCAGACGCACCTGCACACCGCCCTTGCAGACAACATGAGGGGGAGGGATGAAGACACTAGCAGATGAAAAGGGTGAGAGAGCGAGAGACATGGACGGACGATAGAGCGATTGAGGGAGAAGAAAACGAGAGGAGAAGGAGGGGGAGGATGAGGTGTGACTCGCGTATCAACGTCAGTATCCGACCCCCCTTCCCCTCCCTCTCATCCACCTCACTTATCCCCGCCTTCCGATCTTACATGCGTCCCGTCCTCCACGTCTCCTATACTTTCTCACTATGAACTAGTGTACTCGATGCTTTCCCTTTACTCTTCGTGTGCGCTTGATGCACCCCCCTCATGCATGTGCTTGTGTGGTTCGCTCACCCGTGTGTCTTGCCGCTTTATTCGATTTTTCTGTCATTCTTCTTTCCTCGAGGGCGTTGGTTTGGACTTGAGTAGGAGCACATCCTTCCCCCCCAAACCCACGCTCACCACACCCCTTCCACAGACACGCATCTGAGATATCTCTGCTTCAGCTCCTGTACGTGTCTCTCTATGTCTCCGCCCGCTTACTCCTTCGAGCCGCTTTTTTTCTTTTCATGCTCGTTCGTGCTTCTCTACCTACTTGATGACAGGCGGCGTCTTTGGGTGGTGGCAGGGTCCCCCACCCACGCTCTGTGCGTGGGGAGGCAAGGCGGCCCCTCACCTCTGCTAATGCCGGGCCGCCTCCGGTGGTGACGGGGTGCCAGGCACCTACGACATAGGGGGAGGGGTCAGGGCGATGCCTCGCTACTGCTGTCGGCGGTGAGGGCCTAGGCGGGCTTGCGTCGGTGAGCGCCCTGCGGCGGGGAACGCATTTGCGTCATCCATGCGATGGGCAGAGCGCCAACACCGCATGGGCGCGTCTCGCCTGGGCCCCGCCGCCCGTTGGTGGTGAGCGGCTGTGAGGCGGGTGAGCGCGGCTTGGGTCGGGGGGTGCCGTGCTCGGATGGCGGGGTCAACGCGTGTGTCCACGGCTACCTTCGCAGCACTTGATGGGCATTGTGACAAGCCGGGAGTTAAGTGGATGTCAGTCCACATCTGTTCTACGGCGGAGAGTCCGTCTGTTGAAGAGATGTGTGTTTGCTTTTACCCTTCCCCACCTCTCGTCTTCCGACAAGCGCGCCCCCTTCTCTCTCTTGATCACACTTTCCTCCCCTGCGCAGTCCGTGCTGACTTTCCTCCCGATTTCACATCGGTCTGCGTGATGCTGATGTGTGTGTGATTGTAGGTGACTGCTAAGGCCTTGTGCTTGTCTCCTGAATGAATGCCGAGGAGGTCCACTTCGTTCTGTCTTCCTTCAGTTGCGTGTGCGTGCGAGTGTCTTAGCTTTTCTCTCTTCCTTTCTGTGAGCTGGTGCCAATGCTGGTGCATACGTATTCCCCTCTCTCTTGCAACCCCTCCTCATCGCCGCGGCTCTCATCTTGCCACGCCCAAAACACGCACACACCGCGTGTTACCTGGATAATACTTTCCTCTCTCTTCATCTCACTCTCGGCACCTGTATATCTTCTCTTTCCTCATTTTTCCGCTCCGCACTACCACCGCGGCTCTGCCCCCCTCCCCCCTCAATCGCCCTCCTTGCTATGTGGATAGATACTGCAGCGACCATTGCCTTTCTCTTGCCTCCTTTTACTTCTTCTTCCTTTCCCCTGTTCCTGCTCCCTATCACTTCTGTTCTCACGCTCCACACGCGCTCACACGCACGCAGACGTCTGCGTGTGGAGGGGGTGGCGGTGGAATGTATGGACACTTCTTCACTTCTCCTCGTGCTACATCAATCCTCTCTGCGTATAAGGGCCATTTTCTTCCCCTTCTTCGCGCTTTTTCGGGAGGTCATCATTCGCTTTGGCGGCTACACCTGCAGTAGCATCATTCACACCAAAGGCACCAGAAGCTCTCACACTGACCCCCTGCTCCCCTCTCGCTAGTTTGGTTTCACTGTATTGAGCAACTGGCCTTGCTTTCTCCTCTCTCTGTCAACGTGGATGGCACCGTCGTCTGTGGCAGAGGGGGGAGGGGAGCGGAGGCGGGGATGATATTACTGTCGCTGACGTCGGTATGGACGACGAAGACGCGTGTTGATGGCAGTAGTGATGCTGCTGCTCGTGCCGTGGGTGGATGAGGGAGTTTTGTGTACGCGTGTCTGCATGTGTTCCATAACCTTTTTTTCCGTGTCACGGCTTCTCCGTGCTAATCGTCGCATTCATGCCCGCACGTGGGTGTGGGGGGACCGTGCTAGGCGGCCCTTCATTGCCATCGCGAGCCATGCGTTTGTGCTCCATCTCCTGTCTGCTCTGCGCAGAGCAGACAGGAGGGGGTCCCCTAACCCTAACCACGGGCGAAGAGGCAAAGCGTGCTGGCGTGTGTGCGTATTGTGTTTATAAAATCAGTCGCGCGTGCGCGTCCCTCCCCCTTCTGATTCCCCCTGTGGGGTGCTGTGTTGTTTATGCTTTGTATGGCGTGCTTTTCCTACGTTATTCAGTTTTATCCTCCGTCTTCCTCCCTCCCTCGCTTATCGCATACACCTGTTGCCATGGCTGAGGCGAAGGGCGGCGGCCACGTTATGCCGGTGAATACCTCTCTCTGTAATCCTCGCCCAATCTTACGCCCCTTTCCCCCTCATTCTCTTTCCAGACTCGTCTTAGCGTCTGTGAGCACACCTCCACGTGCACCGACACACATGCACCCAGTTCTGACGCATAACATCAGCTTTATCTTCTGAGTGGGACACCTTTGACTTCTCTGTACGTGATCTCTCCCTCCCTCTCTGATGGAGGACTACGACTCTCTCCCTGTATTTCTCTCTCTCTGTGTGTTCATTCTTTGGTGCCTGTCCTTTCATTGGCCCCGCACTCCTCCTCCATCAGTCCTCGAGGAGGAGTGCGGGGCCAACAGGCGCCATTCTTCTCCTCCTCCTTTTCCCCCCTCTGTTGGAAATTCACCTGCGTTTGCCGCCGCCTCCTCCTCCTCCCCCTTTCGCTTGTACGCAAGTGTAGCGCTGTCACTTTGTGCTTGTGGTTGCGCTCTCTTACTGTGGATGCCTCAGGCCGCTCTTTTCCTCTCAGGGCCCCTTTCCTCCGCTCACTGCTCTTCTTACGCCTTCCTTCTCTCCTCACTCTGGATGATCTCCGCAGCCGCCGCCGTGGCCTTCCGGTTGCCGTCATCCCACTCATCACCACCACCACCTCCACCCTACTTTTCTCATCGTCCTCGCCAGTGTGATGGAGGACAGCCGTTGTTGTCTACATCGAGTGTCGCTTGTTAGTTTTTACCCTTTCGAGCTCAGCGTCATGGCGTGTGACAGCGCGCGTGTGTGTGTGTGTGTGTGTGCCGCCTCTGCTTTTCTCAAGCAGGCGGATCTCCAACTTCACCAACCCACGCTCACCAGGGGAGGCACGCGGCCGCGACACCGTCTCCATCATTTTATGTCGTTCCCCCTTTTCCCATCTCATGTGTAAGCGCCTTTCCTATTTCATTGCAGAAAGGACAGCGGGTGGAAGATGAACTTGGAGGTGGTGATTGGGGGGCATCTGCGTTGGGTGGAGGCGACTAGAGGTAGCGGGGGGGGGGGAGGTGAGGGAGAAAGAGAGGAGGGAAGATGAGGAGCTTGGCCCAACTCGCACGCTGTAGCGGACGCCGTCTTTATCCTCCGCTTGCTCTCCCTCTCTCTTCTCAGGACAGCTGGAAAGCAGATGAACGCGTCTTTACTGTGATGAGAGCTCGGCGAAGAACACGCCCACTGAGCAATGAAGAGTTCTCAGTGGTGCATATCTACACCAGTACACAGGCACAAGACGAAGTAAAAGAAAGCGCTGTAGAGGGAGGTGAAGGGGGGGGGGGGCTTGAGGCCCTACGGGCCTTCTCCACGCTTTGTCCTACGTCCCTTTAACCCACACTGAGGTGGAGCACAGCCGTCGTAGTTGGTGGGTGTTGGGCACACCAATGTGAGTTAGCGGGAGGGGGGTATCACCTGCGACGGAGCTGATGGAACCCAATCCCCCCTCTCCTTCCCTTTCCTTCACCTCGGGATGTACGCATGCATCTTACTCGCCCTGCTAGCAGGGGGGTTACACGAGATGCTGCGAAAGGAGGGTACACCATAGAAGCCGCTGCACGTGCACGCGCACGCGCGCGTTCATGCCAGCGCAGTCCCCTACCCTAGCGTGGCACCAGAGCAAAATCTCTCCCCATCTTCGCTTTGCTTCTTCACCTTCCACTTCCATTATCGCATCGTGCCGGACATTCATGTGCACGGTTGCATCCGCCTGCATGTCTGTGTCTCTGTATGAGTGCTTGTGTGTGGTGTCACTTGGAGCCTGTTTGTCGGTGCACGGTGGCTGCGCTGTGCCTCATCTCCGTCCGCACAGTTCTCCAAGTCAACTGTCACACGCACCGCGAGTGAGCCGGCACCAGCAGAGCGACGCGACTGAAGACCAAACTTTTGCTTTACAGCCACCACTACTGCTTCCGCTCCCCTTTTGAGTTCATCCTGATGTTCCGTCGCTGTGCACCTGCATTCATCGGAGTCGAGGGCGACACCTTCGTCTCGGCCATCAAGGACAAGCAGTACCTGGCCCACCGCCTCGCCATTCTCGGCAAGGAGGACCCTAGCTTCAAGCCCCAGCGCATGTCGGACGATGATGTCAGGCGCTTCACCACGTCGCTCGGCTCGACAGAGTCACTCTTCAATAAGCAAGCCGGGGCGATCCCCACGAACATTGTCGACGAGGAGACCGGCCGCGTGATTGGCAGCACGCAGCTGGACCCGACCCGCTACGGGGACTGGGAGGTGAATGGGCGCTGCTACGACTTTTAAGAAACGTGTGAGAAGGGAGGGGAGAAAAGCACTGAAGGAGTAGGCGCGGGGGTGACGGCTCGGGTCCACGGTGGAATACCCACACACTCACACACACACACACCCACACACACCCACACACACACGAGTACTCTTTTCATGGTATTTCTGCCTGCGTAGATGTGCGTTTGCGATTGCCAAAATACGTTAATCCCCCCGCCCCAGCACTCGCACTCGCACTCGCTGCCGCTGCCCTTCATGCCCAAAAAGCGCATGTAGCCTCACGTTGGTGCTTCTCACAAAGGGCGGCGCGCTGCCCTCGTTTTCTTTGCCGGGAGCAAAAGCGAAGAGGAGAGAGCGATGGTGCGTTGTGGGCGCAGCAGGGACGCCGGTGGGGGAGGCGTGGGGGTGGTGGTGGTGAGGTGGTGAAGAAGTGGCGGCGAAAAGGTCACCCGAGCAGCGCTGTCTTTTGTCTCATGACGTGCCCCCTCCATTTCGGCGTTCATCTTCTCCCCTCTTACTTCTCCCGCATCGCATTTTCATTCGGGCCTTCGCTATTCGCTGGTGCGTTGATGCGCCTGCTGACGGAATCGCGTCCAGTGTGTGCTGGACCCCCCCTGCCAGCGACAGCGAGGCGCAAAAAAAAACAGAAAAAGAGCGCCGAAGAGCATACACTGATGAGGGAGCCCAAATCACGAGGGTGCCTGGAACGGGCTGGGGCAGGAGGAGAGAGGGTGTCGCTGGTCCTCCTTTCCGCTGTAGCTCACCTTGTCTTCGCTCCTCTCTTGCCCACCGACTCTCCCCTGTTCTCCCTGTCCCTCTCGGCGTTGCGATGAAGCATCACTGTTTCCCTCACTCACAGAGGCGTGTGGGGATCACTGCCTCCTTCTGCTCTCGTTGTACCCTTTTCGCCTCTTACCCCCTTTACGCAAGCATACGTCTGTGGCGCTCTACCAGCGTACCCACGCACGCCATCAGTGGAACACGTCTCCTTGCTCGTGTCATCCGCGTGCGTTGTGTGACCTCTCTCTCTCTCTCTGTTCGCTCAGTAAAATACCCCGCATCTGTTTTGCTGCTGTACTTAGTCGCTTAGCCTGCGTGCGTGCGTGTGTGTGTGTGTGTGGTTTCCTCACCTTCATCACCTACGTGACTCATTGGGCCTCTCTTCTGTTCCTTTGGTTCTCTGCCAGCAACGATGTCGATGCAGCTCTTCAGCTTCGGACACCCGTGTGAGCACCAGCTGCACCGGGCGTGTATTGGCGGATCGAATTGCCCATTGAACGGCTACCCAGACACGTGGTGCTGCAGTTTCATCAAAGGCAAGATCAACTTCAAGCGCGACCGCCCGTGCGAGGGGCCGCGGTGCTACTGGGACTACGTACACCCCTCACAGAGCCAGTTCGATGAGGTCACCCAGGTCCTCGAGCAGAGTCGTCCCATCGCAGCCAGGCTGGACGAGGCGAGCGACACCGACCTGCTTTCCTTCAGCATTAGCAACCCGCACATTATCGACACAGTGCAGTGTGCGTTACACATGATGCGACATCCACCCAGCGCATGTGCTCGTCGAGTTGGCCAGCTGCTCGCCTACGCCACCCTCTTGGCTGGTGACCAGGATGTATTTGTGCAGCTGCTGAAGACGATGAAGAAGCCCGTCGATGGGTACATCCTCGGTGCGTATGCCTTCTTGACCCAGGGAAAGGGCAGCAGTGTCGGCGGTGCAGGCAAGGGCGGAGGCGCCTTCGGCAGCGGCGCGAAGAAGCAGACCAAAAAAAAGGACGCCAAGGAGGACATCACGGCAACGCTCGTGAACATTATGGTTGAGCTCATGAACGCGGCACTCAGCCTCGGCGGCCAGCTAGTCGATCGCGTGGATCAACACGTGCTGCAGGCGATGCTAATCCAGGCACTCGCCACTTACCCGAAGAGCGACAAGCGGCACCAAGACATGCTCGAGAAGGCCATCGCCAAGTTTGGCCATCGCAGACTGGAGGAGGAGGAGGCGGCGGCCGTCAAGCGCGAAGCGGCGAAAAGGGAGGCGGTGACGACGGCGGGTATATCAGCAAATGTCGCCGCGCCACTATCGGCGGTCAAGCAGGAGCCATCGGAGCCTCCCGCCGCGACTTTCAGCGCCGCAGCTGCTGGCGCAGGTGGCGCTGCCTCTGCCAATGCCGGAGTCAACTATAGCCCAGAGCTTTCCACTGGTGAGGAGACGACCACTTTGACAGCGTCACGTGTCCCTGCAGCAGCAACACCGATAGCTGAAGCAGCAGCGGCAGCAGCGCCAGCGGCGCCAGCATCCCACACCGCTGCTGCCGCTGCCGGCTCTGCTCGCATTGCCTCGCGGAGCAGTGCCGCCGCCGCCGCCGTCCTGCCCGCAGTAGGGGGAGATGCCGTGGCGATGACGATCGGCATCGGCACCACTGCCACTGTTCAACTCGCTGGTACTGCGACGCCAAAGGCGACTGTTTCTTCTGTCCCCGGGACACCCAGCCGAGCAGCCTCTTCGACACCTCTCTTGACCACAGCCACAACATCCACAGCTGGCGCCGCGCCACTGCCAGCTACATTCAGTACGGCCATTCATGTTCAACAGCATGTCGCGCTGTCGGTGCCGGCCAGTATGTCAGCGGGACAAGGTACCACGGCGGGTGTTCCGGGCACGCAGACCATGCCAGCTGCTGCGGCTCCTGCAGTCTCTCTGCCAGCGCCAGCCCGCACGGCGGTGGTTGGTATCAGCAAGCTTTACCCCTACCTCGCTGGACGTGCCGCCGATATGAGCGAGCAGCTGCCCGGTGTGTCCCCCATTCACGACCCCCAGAGCCACTCCTCGCGGTTATTCATTTGCGGCGGTCAACTCACCGTGGAGCCCCTTGTATGGAATTACGCACCGCTGGGCGACGCCGCTGCGAACCGACGCTTCGACACTCCCACGCGTGAGTACATGAGGATTAAGGAGAAGGAGCGCCAGCGGCGCAGGGAGGCAAGAGCGGCGCACCTCGCGGCGAACGCAGCTGGTGGTTTCCCGTCTACCTCGGAGGGCTTCAAGGCCGCCTTTTCATTCAACTTGGATAGGGAGGACTCGTGGATGGGCGATGGCCTGGATGGGGATAGCTCCTCCTCCGACGTCTCCTTTCTCTAGGGAAGGGAAACGAAAAGCGAGGAAGAGAGAGGGGGCGAGAGGGGGGGGGGGTGGCGCTACCTGCGCGTGATGCGTGGGTAGCTGCACTTTTGAGCCTACGAGTGCACACACATCACACATAGTCGTGCAAGGATGGGTGTGGGGTGAATGATGACCGTACTCTCGCGTTGTGTTATTGTGCCCCTCCGCCTCACCTCTCGTTGGTCGTTGTGGGTCCACGCCAGCTTTCTCCCTCTCCCTCTCTCTTTTGCTCGCTTAGATTACACGCTGTTCCCTCCCCTTCTCTGTGCGTTGCTTGCTTTGGTTCCCTCCACTTTCTCTCTAAGTCCTCGGCCGATCGCTCGCATACCCGCGCGTGCGGCTTTTTGGAGTTTTCTGTGGTTGTTGCTGGCAAGCGTGTTGCGTTGTGTGTATCCGCGTATGTCTCTGTCTGGCTACAGATGGTTGACGATAAGGGAAGAAATAAGCAGCGCAAGCACTGAGAGAAAGTGCACCTCTTCTACAGAGAGAGGCGGGGGAGGAGGAGGAGGAGGAAGAGGGGGCGGTGCGTAATGGCGCTTTAACAGGTTTGTCTTCCTCTCTCCTCAGGATGCCAACGTCAGACGTCTCTCTCTCTTACCCACGTAAGAGTCTCAGACACGCTGGTCCATAGTTCACCTCTCGGCCGTCCCCCCTTCACTTTCTGGAGGCTGCGGGAAGGCGGAGGAGGGTGGACGCCAGTGCGGTCTCCGCCCCCCCCCCTTCCTCCTTCACAAGCGACCAGAAAAGATGTGCAGGTCTCTGTGGTAGTCATGTAAGCGCTGGGGACTTCCTTCGTTCAGCACCAGCACTTCTCTCCACCCTGTTCGTTCCTCTTTTAACTTCTGCTCCTCTTCTCGCCTCCCATCCCCCATTCTCCCTGGCTCTCCTGCGTATAATTGTGTGCGTGCCTGTGCGCCCCTCTTGGGTGTGCCATCCACTTCCCCCTCCTCCCTCCTCCCCCCCTTCCTCCTCCCCCTCCCCCCACACCCACACCCCCACACAATGTGAAGTGCATCTCTGCTTCTCTGGCATACGTGTGGTTGAACCAGCACAAATACAAAGCGAAGGACGGGGCACAGCGCCTAAAGAAAGCGACGCGTGCGTGCCTTTCCCCTCTCTGTTGTCTCTCTCCCTCCCTCTCTCTCTCCTTGTTTTCCTCTCGAGCTGCAAACAAGCACACACCTTGCGCAAGCATCATGTCCGACTACGGTGACGCTCAGCACAACGGCGGCGACGGCGGTGGCCGCGGTGAGGGTGGCTACGGTGGTGGTCGTGACGGCGGCTACGGTGGTGGCTATGGAGGTGGTCGCGGGGGAGATCGCTACCGCAGCGGCGGCTACAGTGGTGGTCGTGGCTACGGCGGCGGCCGCGGCGGCGATCGCTTCCACGACCGCCACGGCGGCCTTGGCGCCAACTTACACCGAATTGACTGGGACGCCGTGCAGAAGGTGGCGACGCAGTGGAACTTCTACAAACCTCAGAAGCCGCGCAGCGAGGAGGAGATTGCGACGTGGCTGCGTGAGAACAGCATCACCATCTACGGTGACCGCGTACCACAGCCGATGCTAGAGTTCTCCGACCTGGTGGCGCCGGATGCGATTCACCAGGCCTTCATGGACGCTGGCTTCCAGAGGCCAACCCCCATTCAGTCCGTCTCCTGGCCGGTCCTGCTGAACTCGCGCGATATTGTCGGCGTGGCCAAGACGGGCTCTGGGAAGACGATGGCCTTCATGATTCCTGCGGCGCTGCACATTATGGCGCAGCCTCCGCTGCAGCCTGGTGATGGTCCCATCGCCCTTGTCCTCGCACCAACTCGCGAGCTGGCAGTGCAGATCGAGACGGAGACACGCAAGTCGCTGACGCGCGTGCCAAGCATTATGACGACGTGCGTGTACGGTGGCACCCCGAAGGGGCCACAGCAGCGTTCCCTGCGCGCTGGTGTGCACGTCTGCATCGCAACCCCGGGTCGCCTGATCGACCTTCTGGAGACGAACTGCACAAATCTGCTGCGCGTCACCTACCTCACCCTTGATGAGGCGGATCGCATGCTTGACATGGGCTTCGAGGACCAAATCCGCAAGATCTGCTCGCAGATTCGCACCGACCGCCAGACGCTCATGTTCTCAGCGACGTGGCCGCGCGAAATTCGTAACCTCGCTGCCAGCTTCCAGAAGGACTTTGTGCGTGTTCACATCGGCTCCGAGGAGCTCGTGGCGAATGCGGATGTGCACCAGCATGTCTTCGTCGTCGAGGGATATCACAAGGAGGAGAAGATGGAGGAGATTCTCCGCCAGGTCGGACCGCAGCGTGTTCTGGTCTTCGTAAAGACGAAGAAGTCGTGTGACATTCTGCAGGACCGACTTGGCCGCGCACTGCGGCAGACGGTGCTGGCCATTCACGGCGATAAGCTGCAGTCGAGCCGTGACTACGTGCTAGACCGCTTCCGCAAGGATGAACGCGCGATTCTCGTCGCCACCGACGTGGCAGCGCGTGGCCTCGATATCAAGAACTTGGACGTGGTGGTGAACTACGATATGCCACTGAACATTGAAGATTATGTGCATCGTATTGGTATGTTGACGAGCTTCCGCTCACTCACGGTATCGCTAGCCCCGATCCCCTCTGCGTATCCGCCTGTGTGGGTGGGTTGTGTGTAGGCGTAGGTGTGTGTGTGTGTCTCTCTCTCTTCTTGCGTGTCTTAGTTGTGTTAACTGCAGTCTTGCAGCACGACTACCACTGTTTCTGCCCTTGCCGTTGTTGCCTTCTCTCATTCTACCTCGCTTGCATCTTCCTCAGCTTTCCAGGCCTGTCAAGCGAAAGTGCGTGGCGGCTGGTGGTGGTGGTGGTAGTGGTAAAATGAGAGGCCGCAAGCGTGGGCAGGCACTTCAGCGGTGGGGCGACGGCTGCATGAATTGCGAAGGCACGGGTAACAAGGGTGAGCGCGAAAGGGACAGGGAGGACTAAGGAGTGGAACGTGTTGTACGCCCCCACCTTCACACGCATTCTCACAAAGCTGGTGCTCCTGGAGAAGATGTGGTGCACCATACCACCACCACTTCTAGGAAGATGAAGGGGGGCCGTGGAGAAAGGCACGCCGACAGCCGGTGGTCGCCAAACGACAGGGATAATGCGAGACAAGAACACGAGGGGGCAACGTGTACAAGGAGTATCGCACTCACGCGTACGCCTACCGCTGTACCATCTCGTGTTCGCTCCGTACTCCGTCCTCCTCTACACCCACACCCGCACCCGCACCCACACCCGCACGGATACAGCAGAAAAATTGATATCCACCCGGTGATACATGACCTCCCCTCCTTCCCCCCTTTTCGCTCTCCTTCTTCCCTCTCTCTGTGCCTCACCGTTCTCTCCTTCCTCTACACGCATACACACCTCGCACTGCAGCTCTTCCATTCGTGTTGGTCCTCCTCTTCGTTTCCTGTGCGTATGTGTTGCTTCATACCCCCTGAACTCTCTGCGTCGTTGACTGCCTCGCCTTTCCCTTCTTCCCCCCTGCTCTGCACTCTTCAGTTCTCTCGTCACCTTGTTGAACGCCCGCCAGCGCCCTTGTGCTGTGCGTATGCACCTGAAGAGAAGGAGGGAGTAGGAGTGGTGAGACTGAGGTGGTGGTGGTAGTTGTGGTAACGGGTGGTGATGGCCAGGGAAGGAAGTGAAGTGCGCCATATATGTGGTGCGAGATCGGCTGGAGTGGCAGCAACGCCGACGACAAACGAAACGACAGCTGTGCGGGATTGCCGTAGAGGAGAGGGAGAAGATGGGCGTATGTGAGGGATGTCAGAGGGAGAAGGCGACGATGAAGTGGGGGGGGCGGAGGAGAGCGTCATCTATTTCGTTTCATTTCTCTGGCAGCTGCCTTAACTCCCCCCTCCCCCCCTCTCTCTCTACATATCGATTGTGTGAATATGTGCGTGTCTGTGTCTCCCTCATCAGCTGAACGACTTCACTGCTGGCCTTCGCTATTTTCTCTACTCGTACATGGGTGCGTATGCGTATGTGTGTGTAGTGGCGGCGCGATGGTGGTGCCCCGTGCTCAATTTCCTCAACTTTCCCTCGCTTCGTGCGCGGCGGTGCGCCGATGCAGCGATGGTTTCTTTGGTTTCCCTCCTCCCTCTTCTTACCTCACTGCGAGTTTTGTGTGAAGCGGCTTCTATATTGCCATTGAATGTTTCTCTTTTTCTCTCTCGCTCTCTGTGTGAATGCGTGTGTTGTCTGCATCAGGCGTGCCCCTTAGTGTTCGCAAGCGCTCAAGTGTGGAGAGTGGGCACAGATGAGTGGTGCGTAGGACTGCCGGCATGCGTGTGTGTGGTGGTGGTGGGGCGCACAAAGGGCCTGCGCACAGCGAGCGACCATGTGGCCGCGCGTATGTGCGTAAGAGGCGACGCTGGAACGTGCAGTTTCTCTCACACGCGTATGCCTACACCAAGACGCAGGGACGATAAGTAAGCGTGTGTGTGCCTGTCTTGTGTCTGAGTCTCTCTGTGCTTGTGTGTGACGCGGGTTGCGTGGATCTAAGTCAGCGGTGGATCTTTCATGTGTGCGAGTGGTGCTTGCTTTCTTTCCGTGCTTGGTGTTTCTGCCCGTGTGCGCGTGGCGCTTCGATGGCGTCTGTGGGCGGTGCGCCTGTGTGTGTGTGTGTGCGTTGCGGTGGGTGGGCCTGTCGAAGATGGCCCCGCTCATTCCCCCCCTACCTCCTGGTCAGCGAGACCCACAGGTCCATGAGGGATGATGGCCGAATCGAAGGACGCACACGAGTGAGAGAAGTAGACCAGGATGACAGGAGAAAGTACGATGGGCAGCGACGCGCACAGTATAGAGGCAGATTAGGCACACATGTGAGCACACGTACAACACACGCGCACGGGTTCAATCCCTCCCAGACACGCAGGCGCAACCACCTCCCCATTCATGTGACTTCTCCTTTTCTGTTTTTCTCCTGTCAGAAGGGGGTGGTGGTTGTGGTGATGCGCAGGCTTTGTATGTCCAGGTCCGTGGACCCTACGTCTGTGCCTACACGCACACGTGTGTGCTGGGTGTGTGCGTCTCTCTGTGTCTCCGACAGCGTCGCGCCTTCTCTTGTCCTCTCACTCCCTCGCCGTCCCCCTCCCTCATCACGCCTATCCAAACATGCACACGGGTGGCACTCTTGACATCTCTTCCCCCTTCTTCTCAGTCTCCCATGACGCACACGCACACGGGCGTGAAACGTGCTCAGCCTCCTCAGCCTGCTCAGCCCGGTGTGGAGGAGAACACGAGTCCACCGGTGATGACGCGGTGTACACGGTCATGCGCATGTTTATGCGTGTGTGTGTGGCTGTGTGTGCTACACCCTATCTATATGATTTGGTGTTTGCGTCGTGGGAGACACTCGACTCTCCCCGATGAGAAGAAGCACTGATCGATGTTTGCGTGTGTGTGTGTGTGTGTGTGTGTGTCTGTGTACCTCTGCATGCTCGAGTAAGGGTGCGAGCTTGCAGGCATGTGTACAGTGGGACTGCTGCTTGGGTTTTGCTGTTCCGTGTCAGTCTGTGCAGCTTTCTCCCTCTCTGTGGGTGTGGGGGAGCGTTTGCGGTTACGTGGTTATGCTGACATGAGGGATGCACTAGAACTCGTGTTCTCTACACTCCTTCCCGTAGCTCGCTCGTTCTCCCTCCTGCCCCCCCCCCTCTTTCCCTCCCTCCCCCTCCCTCCCTACACGCATCCCACTCCTGGCTGGTGCGAGGCTCGCCCTTATGCTCTCACCTTTGTGTCATGGGCGCCCACACGCAGGAGAAGTAATGGTGTGTGTGTGTGTGGCGAGAGGCGGTGGATGGTGTGAGGAGAGCGAGAGGGAAGAAGTGGCCAGTGTGAGACGATACCGACAGGACGAGGTGAACGGTCGGCCACACACTGACATAGTGAGAGAGAGAAAGAGAAGTTCCGCGAGGAACGACTGTACACACACACACACCCACACACACACGTGCGTGCACACCGATGCCCCTGCATGCTTGCCGTACGTCAAACACCTACACACGCCGGCACCGACGCACTTAAGAGACCGCCTTTCACAGCTAGCTGTGCCACACATCACCTCCCTGAGCAGAGGGGACGGGTGAACACGAGCTTAGAAAAACACGGCAATCCACGTGAGATTGCGGCGCTTTCTTCAGCCGCCCCCTTCTCCTTCACCCATCGCTGCACCCTTCCCTCACACACACACACACACACACACACGGGCGTGTACGCATACAGCGGTGCGTCGCCATGTGATGCGACCAAAGCATTTGCCCATTTCTTTACGTGCCCCCCTCCCCCCTCTCTCCCTTCCCTCTTCTCTGCTGGTCTTCACTTCTCCAAACACGCACCAAAGCGAAGTAGCGCGTCGCTATTTTCTTCCCTTGCCGCTCGCCCTTTGTCTGGCCCTTGTTGTTGTCCTGCTGCACGTCTCTCTTGGACTTCCCTCCCCCCTCGTGCGCGCGCTGTCTGTCCGCCGTACTTCGGCGTTTTCTTTCCCTCTTTTCACTGCTTTCTGTTTTATTTCTTTCGTCAAGGTCAGCTGATCGGATTCACACACGCACACGCACATCGATGGACACACACACACACACCCACACACACTCACACACAGGCACACAGCACAGGCTCGCGCATTGCTCATGTGTTGCGTTTTTTCACGCATTCAGCGCGTGTGTGTGTGCTTGTGTGCTTGTGTGTGTGTGTGTGTGTGTTACCCCCTAATTCCTTTACTGCTCTCTCCTGCCTTCGCGGGAAAAGACCCACTTCTACTCTTCTCCCTCGCACCTCTTCCCCTCTCTCATCATCATTATCATCACACACTCATCCTTCATGCCACCTCCCTGCTGGCAATGTATCTCCTCTCTCGCTTTTCTCCTCCACCCCCTCTTTCCTGCGCTCTTGCGCATGTACACACGCGCATGGTCTGCTTCAACGATGCTTATCCATCCGTGCGTGTCTACCAATGCGTGTGGGCTAACCGTTTCGCGTATCGAACGTGCTTGTGTACACACATGTGTGTATCTCACGCTCTCGCTTTCTCTCTCCTATATGCTCTCTCTCCTCCTCCTTCATCCTTCACCCATCTATGTCCTCCGTGTGTGTGTGCGTTGATGTGTCCAGGTCGTACGGGTCGTGCTGGTAAGACCGGCGACGCCTACTCCTTTGTTTCCTCGGCTGATAACAGCAAGACCATCCGTGACCTGATCGAACTGCTGCTGCGTGCGAAGCAGGAGGTGTCACCGGAGCTCTACGCCGTCTGCCAGTACGCGCGCAACGATGGAGGTCGCAGCGGACGTGGCTACGGCGGACATGGCTACGGTGGTCGTGGGTACGGTGGGGGTGGTGGCTACCGTGGCGGTCGTGGCTACGGCGGCGGTGGTGGCTACCGCAGTGGCCGTGGCTACGGTGGTGGTGAGTTTGGTCGCGCACCGGCCGGCGGTGCTCCTGGTGGTGGTGGTGCCCCGCGCAGCGAGAGCTTCACGCCGTACTAGTATGCGTGTGCGTGCACACCAGCGGCTTTTATGAGTCTACGCTTCTTTTACTCCCCTTCCCTTCGCTTCTCCCCAACGCGCTGGACCTCTCGTGCCTCCCTCCCTCTCTGATGGCTTGGCTGTGGACTTTGCGTCTCTATACGTGTGCCTGCGTTTGTGCTTCAGTAGAGGTGAGAGAACGCATGGGCAGAGCGGAGAAGAAGCCGAGGTGGCGACTCACGTGCGTGCGCGTGTGCCTCCCCCTCCCTCTCTCTCTCTGTGTTGGACGCGCCTGTCAAGGAAGTGCCCTTTCTTTTCCAATTAAGCCAAATGCCCTAATCCGTTAAAGCATTCGCACACGCACAGGTGAAAGGCAACGATGCGAGCCTCTTTTCACTTGTGTATCTGACTCGTTTCAACAGTATGTACGTGCGTAATGTGCATGCATGCGTGTGTATGTTGCACCTCTCTCTCTCTACTCTCGGGGTTTCTCCCTCTCCTCCCTCCCCTTTCGTCCTCACCCCCCCTCCCGCATCCCCCCTCTCTCTGCGTGGGTGGATGTGTGCGCGCGTGTGTGTTGTGTTTGTGTTGGTGTCTAGTAAAGCGTCGTAATGCTTTTTGCTTCCCTCCCTTTCTGTTTAGTTCGACCACCTCCTCTCTCCTCTCTCCTATGCGTGGGTAATGTTGCCCTCTCTGAGGTTATCGATGTGCGCGTGTACGTGCTCAAGCATGCTGAGGAGGAGGGTGGCGGATGAGTGGATGCTGATCGTAGAGCATTGACATAGACGTCGGACGCGTGGATGAAATTGTGTGTGGACGTGCATGTGTCTTGGGTAGAGAATGAGTGAAGTAGAGCGAAAGACAAAAAGAGCAGCGCCCCCCATGCCGCACAATTTATGGTGGAGAGGTCAAGACGGCCTCGCTTTCGCCGTCGTCTTGGTGGTTAAGAAAGGCAGTGGAGAGGCGAGGAAAGGAGGGACGGGGTGAGAGTAGAGAGAGGGAGAGGGAGGGGGGGGGCGAGATGGGCATGTGGCCAGCGACTGATGCTCTTCCTCTTCCTCGGTCATGAGACTCTCCATTGCGCACGCTTGTGTATGAGCATGTGCTGCCTCTCTTCTTTTCTCGCCCCCCCACCCCGCACTTCACTTCCGCGCATTTTGGAGCTTTATCAGCAGAGGCCACACGGCTGCCGTACCTTCGGCTTTCTCCTTCTTCCCCTCCTTCCCCTCTTACCACTCCTGCGGCTGCCCCTCTCTTACGCACGCACGCGCGGTCGCATAGAGGTCGAGCCGTGTCCTTGACCATTCGTTCTTCTCTCTCCCATGCCGCTCACTTTATCCAACTCTCTTTGTCTGTCTGTAGCGCACTCTCGCCCGCTCTCTTGGTAGCTTCCCTCCTCTTGTTTCTCTGATGCCATCAGGCATACCCAGTGTGGACCTGGCGCTGCTGACGCACGTGACGCAGCGCCTCGCGGAGTGTCGTCTGCACGTGTATCGCCCAGGCAGTCACCGCTCTGCCGCTGCGCTGGTGTTGCGCTTTGATGATGACACGCAACGAACTCTCACAAGGGAATTGAGCACCTTCAGGGCCGCCACTGCGCGGCGCGCGTGCGCAGGCTCTGATGCGACCGAAACAAAGGCCTCAGGTGCAGCGTCGTCTTCACGTGGTAGCGGGCTCGGCTCGTCGTTCTTCTCCAGCGCTGCCACCTCTGCCGCTTCATCTGCTTCAATGACGCGTGACTTAACAAGGGATGGCCTCACTGAGCCGTTGGAGTTCTTTAGGTATCTGGCGCATCACCACCACTTTCACCACCACTTGGTTGACTTCGCCGACACCGATGCCCAATCATCCCTGCAGCTGCTCTTTCTGAAGCGACCGAGCATGGAGGCGAGGTGGTGGAGCGGACAGATTGTCTTCCCAGGCGGACGCCGAGACCCAGACGACCACGACGACTTCGATACGGTTTGCCGCGGGACCTACGAGAAGATCGGGTTTCCACTGCAGCACCATCGAGAGTTTCTGTGCCTCGGGCGGTTGCCAGACTACCGCCTGCACGGTCGCCTCGGCAGCAGCCGCAGCTTCGTGCAGGCGCGCTTCGTGTTTCTGCACGTGGGTGACATCACACCAACCGTGCAGCTGGCCGCACACGAGGTGGAGAGTGCGCGGTGGGTACCGCTTCGGGTTCTGACCGCGGCGCATGTGCGGCGCGGGCGTGTAGTGCACCCGCTCCAGAGCTTCGTGAACCCGCAAGACGCAGATGCGCGACTGCTGCTGGGAGAGGTGTTCCCAAACACCTTCTTGTCCTTTCCAAGTTCTCTGCTGCCCGGCATACCAGTGTTGTCCTCTTCCTCTTCTTCCTCCTCTTCTCCTTCTCCTACCACCGCCGATGGCACTGAGGCGGACAGGAATGGGTGCAGAGACGATCGTGGGAGGTCGAGGACGCGCGAGGATGCCTCGTCAGCCTCCCCTCAGTCTCCACCATGGCATGTGTGGGGTCTCACGTTGCGCACTGCGAACGAGCTTCTGGCGTTGGGCAATCGCCAAGCCTTCGACTGGCCCCTCGTCGAGTCGAACAGCCGCCTCCTGCAATACGGCGCGCTTTTCCCCATTCACGGCTACTACGAGCTCCTCTATCAACTGTACTGGTGGCGGACGTGGATGTTGGCAAAGATGCGCTTGCGCCACCGTGGTGACTCCGTTTCGGGTCGATGCGGAGCGAGCACCAGTGACGAACAGCATGGCAGTAGGGCACTGAACAGCTTACGAAGCGAGTCGCTCTTGTCGAAGCCACTGTCACCCCTCTCGAGGGAGCAGCAGTGGTGGCGGTGCGTGCGTTACGACTCTTCTATGGAGCGACGGTACGCGGTTCTTCCTGCGTCTGCTGATGCGCTGCTCTTCGCTGTCCCTGAGACTCCCGCCACGGAGCACGTTGTGAGCTTTGCGGCTCTGTTGAGTATCGTCGTGGTCGTGCTGTACACCGTGGCGGCAGTGATCGTGAGCGCATGCGCTGCAGCCGGTGCTGCGCTCGGCCTAGAAGTGATCCTGAACCGCGAGGCACGGCGTCGCGCTGCTAGTGGCGCTGCAGATCTGGGGTCTCCCGAGAATGCGGCCGCAGGCAGTAGTGCTGTGAGCTCTGCTGTGGATGACGCCGCACCGTATGGTGAGTTGGGCATCTCCCGCTCTTGGTGGCCTCGGTGGCTGCGTGACGATCGTGCCCCGCATTGGGGTACTACCGCCGAAGAGGTCGTGCCCTCTGCGGAGCTGCGTAGTTCCACCGAGACTCTGCATGAGGAACCGTGCCTCCGTGGCGAAAGTGCTGTGCCACCCGAAATGATGGACTGGGCTCGAGTGGCGGCAGAGATGGCAGCCGTGCCGCAACAACTCACAGATGAGACTTTGACAGAGATGCACCCCACACCTTCTGACGCTGGTGTAGGCGCAGGGACTCGCACCGTGAGCCCTTCACAGGTAACGATGACAACCCCGCATCTCACAACGTTCTCTGCAATCTCGACGGCCTCAGTAGGCACAAATCGAGAGCGCGGCAGCGTTGGCGACGAATGGGCGACTGGAAAAGAGCGAGACGAAGTTAGGCCTGTCACCGTTGGTGTCGCTGTGCCGGCAGAAATCCACGTAACAGCTGCTGCGGCGGAGGATGTGTCGGCGTTAAGCTACGATGAGGAGCTGGAGGCGATTATGCATCGCTATCGTCCCGAGGTCAGCGCAAACCAGTCGGATGTGTTTCTCTCTCACGTGGGGCAGGCTCTGGATGGGCATTCCACTGCCAGTATGCTCCGTAGTGGGGCTGAGGTAGAGGTAGGCGCTGAGTCTCGCTCTGACACTACTCCGGCGTCGTATCACAGAGGAGCAGGATCAACAGAGGAAGGCAAAGCTGGCTAAGTTACGAACACCTTTGCATGAAAAAGGCTTATGAGGGAGAGAGCAGAGTATGCGAGTCGGCGTGTTTAGTGTATTTTGCTCCCTCTTCATCCTCCGGTGCGCTATCTTTCTCTCTCTCTCTCTCTGCGTCTACGTGGAAGACGAACTTAGAAAGCAGACGAATTTGATAGGTGAGGCAGTCCGCTCGTCTTTGGTCTGGAATGGCCACTGAAGCTGGCGACGCAGCTGTGAGACGCTCTAACTCTCTTCGCCTTCAATTCTTTCCCCTCCCTGCCTTCTCTGATCGCCATTTGGCTCGTGTGTTGGTATCATCGCCATCATCATCTGTATCCTTCTTACTCTACCCGCTGTTCCCCTCTCATTCGCTCAGCGTTCTCCATCGCGTACGCTGTTTCTCTCTCCTTCTCTCTGTGCTGACGTCTGTGATTGCGTCTGCCGCCTGATACCGGACGTCACCCACCTGCTAAACACCTCCCCCCCATTCACAGGCGTCTGCCTGTGAGCTGGAAGTACGCTACACGTGAGTCTTGGGCACACACGGATACACAGGCCAAGCACACGCGGAAAGGTGACGCCCTTTGCCGCTCAGCCCGCCTTCCTCCACACCCACACCCGCAGTGCTCGTGCAGACGTGCAGCGCAAAAATCAGCCAACAAAGGCGCACCTCCCAACACTGACGTATTCGCGGTCACGGCGTGAGCACCACGCGAGCAGCAGCGACGCCGAAAGTGAAAGACCGGCTGTCCACGTCGACCCCTCAAACTTAAAAGTAGTGGAAGCACATTATTTCGTATTTTCTTCTGCACCTGCGCGTGCGCGTGCGTCCCCCTCCCACGCCGTCTGTTGGTTGTCATCGCGCGCGCTTTCTCCTTCGCTCTACGCTGTCTTGTTGCACTCTGAGCGCCCTCTCCAAGCGTGTGCACGTTGACTGTCGCCTTTGCCGTCGTCAGCACCGACCGGCTCCCCCCCCTCCCCCTTCTACCCTCTCATTCGTTTCTCTTCTTCATTTCCTCATCGTCTTACACACCCCCACACACATTTTTTGCGGACCGGGGAGGGGGAGGGGGAGGAGTGGCAGCAGCAGATCTCGGAAGTGTCACTCACACACGGAGGAGCTGTCGCCTTTTCTCTCTTTCGCTTTGCGTTGTTCACAAGAGCATAAATCATTACTGCGTGCGCGCGCGCTCTCTTTCTTTCTCTCACTGTGTGTGTGTGTTTGCTTCCCGATGAGGCGGAGTTGACCTCCCCTCACTCTCATGATGAGCGTCTTCTACATGGTGTCCAGTTACGCCATCTTCTTCTATGTTGGTGGGCTTCTCATGCGTCTTGTTGTGGTGCAGCCGCTGAGCAACTCCAATGCGGTGCGATGGTGCTTCGCCAGCACCTTTGCGCTGTCGCTGTCGCTCTTCAGCGCGGTCTTAGTAGACATGGCAGAAGCATCGCTGTTTCCATCCGCTGCCGCTGCTGCTGCTGAGGACGGTGCGGACGTCATCGCGGCAGCGGGTGGCAAGTGGGTGTCATGGCTGTCGACGGTGTCGTTGTTTCTTCACCCTTTCATGCAGGTTAACGCGCAGTCCTTCACGTGGCTGTTGCTGTTCTTGCTTAGCACCGTGCTGCTCGCCTGCCCCACCGTCTTCATAATCTCGTTTCTGCGTCACGCGCTCGTCCATGGCGGTGGCCGCCGGACCGCTGGAAGACGGTGCTGCAACTCACGGAGGCCATCTGGAGGCATGTGCGGCTTTGGAGGTCTCAGTGCGGGTCGTTCGTGCAGCAGACGTTTTAGCAGTCGGCCACGCTCCGAGTTGTCCTCGCCTTTCCAACAGGACTGGGCAGATACAAAGCCTTCACATGAATTCTGCAAACGACTGCGCTGGGCGCTGATGTGCTTGCTGGTGATGTCGCTCATCTGTGCTGGTGCGTGGGCGGCGCGCACAAGGCGACTGAGTGTGCCGTCGGTGCGGCAAACCACCATCACGGCTGCACGGCGAGTGTACACGCAACTGCAGAGCCGCACAACGATGCTGAACGTGCCGCAGGAGATCAGAAGCACAGGCGCCTCTGCTATGAGTGGTGGCGCAGCAGCCCCGTCTGCACCGCAGGCGGTCGCTCAAGAGGGCAAGGACGCAGAGGCTGGCCTCGAGGTCGAGGCCGACCGTGTTATGGAATCCTTCGCTGGCGCGAAAGGGGAGGTACCTGGTGATGGCAGTGATGTGTCTGGACAGGCGGAGCCACCACAACAGCCGCGGCGGCGATCTCCAGTCGCGGACGCCGCGCACTCGATCCCGACCACCGCGGCAGACCTGCACGCGCTGGTGTGCGCCGTGACCTCGCGCGTCGCGACCGTTGGTGTGGCGATGATCGGCCTCTTATCGGGCTACGCAGCCATCACTTCTCCATGTTTGTTCGTGGCGCCCTACACATACTGGCGCGGTCGCGAGGAGGAGTTGCGGAAGGCGCAACAGAACTTTAACAAGAAGCTGTGCTACGTGTTGAACGGCTACGGGGCAGCGCAGCGCCAGATCGCTGCCCTGCAGTACGGCGTGTTGCATGAAGAGTGGGCCTCACCCGTATTCTCTTCTGCCGACTCACCGAGTCCGCACCGCGGGCGCTCGTTGTCGCCATTAAGGCAGAGCCCAACATTGCACAGCGTAGGCGGTGGCGGTGACCCACTGACCCACTATCGCTCCCTGTATCCAGGCTCTAAGGGCAGCAGCGGCATCAGCGACTACCCCGCGAAGGGAGGTCTGCCGGGTGAAAGTGACTCGTGGCAGTCCCCCGGCCTCGGCAATCAGCCCCCGTTGTCGTACGTGCCACCGCTCCAGGCACAGCATCGAGGCTCCACCGGCGCTGTCGGGTGGCTTCAGCAGACGCTCTCTAATGCCGCTCAGATTTTCGCTGGTGGCGCCTCAGGCGTGTCACCTGGTAGTTGTGTCTCCCCCAGGAACCTGACCTCAGTCGCCAGCAACCCTGCTCTCTCCCGCCAGCGAGCCATCGCATGCATTACTACACTACGCGGCGAGTCGAACGCCTCACGCTTCCTCAGCCTGTCGATGTACCTTCAGCTGCGTGAGGTGGAGGGCATGCTGTGTGAAGCGCAGCGCGGAGCGACTTGGGTGGGTCGGTGGTACGCCGGCCTCGGGGTGGTCATGGGGCTCTACTCGGCCGTCAAGATTTGCTTGACTGTGGCGAGTCTGTGGCTCTTCAAGGCCTCCACGCTGGACCCCGTCACGCGAGCGGTGATGCTGCTCGAGAAGACCTTCATCTTACGTCGGCGCGTCGCCGTCGGCGACGCGCCCTTCTCTGTAACAGCCGTAGAGGTCAGCGCCCACGTCATTCTCGCGCTGGCGCTGGTGGTGAACGGGTGGATGATAGTGAACTCAATCCGCGGCGTGCTCTTGGCGCTCTTCCACGTGACCATGTCCTTCAGCGGGTCCGCAATCAGCCGACCAGACATAATTGCTGTCGGTCTTTCGATGATGATCGGTGTGTACTTCATTGGTCAGCTCGTCATGCTGCGCTCGTCTCTTCCAGGAACCGTTGCAAGCCCACTCGAAGGGGTGCCGCCGCCTGCCGGCACCGCCTCACCCAACGTCCTCCTCGCCGTGCTGGGGTCGCTGCCCTACTACTACTACCAGCGGCTGAATGACTGGTGCTTTGTGGTCGGCTGTGGCGGCGCCGTCGTTGTGCACAGGTTTGTGCTGCACGATACGGTGTCCTCTGTCGTGTACACTGCTAGCGGTGGCGAGGAGCAATATCCAATGGGGTGAGGGGCGGAAGGATGATGGTGGTGGAAGGCTGATGCGGCGCACACTATCGTTGTTGTGTAGCTGCTTCGTACACCCAGAGGCAGAGAGAGAGAGAGAGCTGCGCCCCCTCTCTTTACCTCAGCTCCTCTCCCACTGCCTCCCTCTGGTCGATTCTCCTCTTCGCGCGCGTGCCCTTCCTCATTCTCTCTCTCTCATACTTTAGCTTTCTCACCGCGCTGGATCGAGTGATCGGTACGTGTCTCCCCTCCGTGGGCGCGGGCGTACGCCTGTCATTGTGCACCCCCCCATCCCCCCCATTCTCACTGTTCGCCTTAGTGGCGTTTTCTCTCGTTTTTCTCTCCAGTCGAGCACGGAAGGCTCTGTTGATCGTCCACAACACCATCGCTCTTCATCGAAGTCAAGAGCCACTAGCTGTAGCATGGGTGCATTTGTGCGATGCTGCGCTGCGTCACAGCTCAGCGACTGCTGTGGGGTGCGCGCGCGCCCTCTCTGTAAGCGTGTCAAATTCTTCATAGATGATGAAGTTGATGCCAGAGATGCACGTGGGCGCTCACTGCACGTGCCTGCGTAGTTGTATTCTCCCAACGGTGTCTATTCTCCCTTGCCATCATGCGCTGAGTGTGCATGCGATATGTTGCGGCTGTGCTGTCACTTCACCCACACCCACACATGCAGCGACATCCACTGCCATTCAGTTTTCACGTCCGTGCGTCGTCAGTGAGGCTCCACCGTCTTCTACTCCCTTTCCTCTCGCTCTCTTCTTCATTTCTTTTCCCTCCTTTCGTTCATCCGCCTGCGCATTTGTCTCCGCGTTTGCGCATCGCTCCGTAGACCGTCTCGCCTCGCCTCTATTCTTCACGCCTCCCCCCCCCGCACGATGATGTCGTCCGCCCCGCGCACTGGCCAGCGCTTGAGCCGCCCGGCCCGTGGGGCGGTGCCAACGGCGGCGCAGAGGGCCCTGATGCACGAGCTCAGCTCTTTGACTTCCCCAAAGACGGCGTTGGCGGCGACACGCCTCTCTGTGACGGGCGCTCTGCTGTGCCCCACCGCCACTGACGATGCCGAGGACCACAACGGTGTGTCTGTCAGGTCCACGCCTCAAGTGCAACAGCATTCGCCACGCTCTCCTAAACATCCACAGGTACCGCCGCAACCACAGCGGCAGCCAGCACGCGGTCCGTTAGACAGGAAGAGCACCACTGAGGGAATGCGGCGGGAGTGGAAGTTTGCTCTCCAATTTGTCCATCAGGCAGGTCAGCTCCTCGTTCAGTGCTCCCCGCACTGGGAGTACGAGTTCATCGACGTGGGTAGGACGGCGGTGGGACTGGCGCGACATGAGCGGCCGCCGGCGCAGGCGGACTCAACGGCGATGTTTACAGTGCTTTCCTACACGGACCGACACCTCGCAGTGGTGCAGCAGCCTGATGGTGCGACAACTGCCCCCCCGCTAGGCGCCAGCGTGCCGCTGCGTCAGCCAAGCAGGAGTAGAGGCAGTCTCAGCACGAGCCCTGCCGCAGCTAGCAGTGGGGACCAGGACGCAGCGCAGCACTCTTTCCCGAGCTCGTACGACATCGGCGAGCCCTCACAGATAGCGTCAACAGTCGCGGACAACCGCGTCGACGGCGACGCGTGGTGGGTAGAGAAGTCGAAGGTGGTGGAGCTGATCTACTGTCACCCTTCGTCAAGCGTGGGCCTCGAGGGGTTCTGCAAGCGCTGTGTGCAGTTTACCCTGCGTGACCCCCACGTCACGAGCGTCGACGGCGACACACGGCTGGCGCAGCTGCAGATGGGCGACAAGCTTCGCTGTACCCACCGGCTAGGCGGCCACCACCGCTCCTTTCAGCTTCGCTACACACTGCGCGATCGCTCCAAGTTGCAGGAGAGCTACGTATACGCGATCGGCTCCATCGTCGGGCAGCGCGGCTACTTGCTCCGCGTGCGGTGCACGGACGCCGAGGAGCTGGAGGGCTACGTGCGGAAGGTGCTTCTACCAGCGTACACGACACCAGGACGGGCACAGTTCGGCGTCGACGTCACCTACCACAACGTCCCCCCCACGGCCTTGCTCAGCGAGCAGCAGGAGGCGTTCGGCGAGCTGCAGTACGTGGACCACAAGGCAGCCATCGTCTTTGTGACTCCGCTGTACCCGATGCAGGCGCTACTCGACTACTCGCCGGCGAAGACGGTTGGCGTGGGGTCCATCACATGCCTCACCCTGAAGCTTAGTGTACACGAGCGGCTGCTCGATGACACTGTCGCGGCGGAGATTACTGGGGTCGCCAAGTACAAGGTCAGCCCTATCATCATGTGCGTCGAGGTGGAGGAGGTGTCCCGCATGGGGTACCCGAAGGTGATGTCGACCGAGCAGTACAGTGAGCTGAAGGCGGCCCGCATTGCGGAGGTGTTTCCGGACGCAAAAATGGTGGGGCTCCCGACAAATCTCTGTATGGGTGACCGCACAGGGCGCATGCGCACTATGACCTTCGCCTACGAGCCGCTTCACTGCGTCGTCAAGGCGCTCATCGCCTCAACCCTTGTCGGTAACTTAGGTGTGACGGCGCTCTACATCGCGAAGCTCAGTGGTGGTGTTTTCGATGCCCACCTCTACGTGTTTCAGCAACTCCTGGCTGGGATGGAGTACCTGCCGCAGAATAACTTCGAGATGAGCGCGCGCGTTAGTCGTTACCGGGCGCGAAACATTCGTCTCATGGAGGAGGACGTCATACACGCATACAGCAACGACAAGCACCTCAGCAGCGAGGTCCCACTCCCGGGACAGTGCGTCATATCAGGCTCGCCGTCTTCGCTGTCGACCGCCACGGCCGCGTCGCTGCACCCGACGATGTTCGTCTCCAGGGATCCGCGCGTCGTGGCCGCGGCCCGCGAGCGCCACCTTCACTTTCTCTCGCTTGGCAACGACGGCCGCGTCGAAGGCGGCATCGAAGCAGTGGTGCCGCCAGAGGAAGGCGGCATCGTGCCTACTCGTCGCTCGGTGTCTGCCGCCAACACCAACGGCGGCGGCCTGCATGATCACGGCGGACGGCAAAGGGGATCCAAGGCGGACGGCACAGGCACACTGGACACCGAAGCCACCCGAACATCACTGTTTTCAGCCTCAATGCTCACGACGTCGCTTGACAGCGGCACGTTCATGGCGGTGGCGCCAGCGGCGTCCGCGTTCACTGCCGCTGATAAGGCTGGCGACTCAGCGGACGAAGGGATGCATGACCCCTCGGATGCGGACTTCTCTTCGTCCGCGCACAGCAACTCACGCATTAGCGTGGCCAACATCTCCCACCTGCTCGAGAGCGGCTCACCCAGTCTAGCGGGTGACCACAATGACAGCGAGGACGCTATGAGCGGCGCTATGGGTGACGCTCATGACGTTTCTGCGTGTAGCCGTGTGGAGGCATTCGACTCGGTTACCCTGGCTGGCGCCACTACCGCTGTGTCTGCCTCTGCGGCCCCAACTGCAGAGTCGGTAGCCGGCAGCCATCTGCCCGCCTCCATCACCTCTGAGGGTGGTGGCGACGTCGGGACAGGAACGACGGTCCATTGTCAGAGCGGCAGCAGCAGCAGCGCATTGGTTCCTAGCCACCTCTCAAGTGCCGCGACGGACGCTGGCGCCAGAGAGCCCCTCGTCACCCCGCTCGTCACCTCTGCCTCTGCGCTGCCCACCACCAAACTCTCTGAAGTGAGCGGCGGCGCCGGCGGCGACAGCGATGCGGTGCGTTGCAGTCTGGATGAAGCAGAAAAGTGGGGCACTACCCCCGTTCCTGAGGCCTGCGAAGGTGACACGACCGCTGCTGCGCGGCTGGAGCAGCAGCAGCTCTACAAGCAACTGATTGGCAGTGTCGCCCCTGCGGTTCAGCAGGCTTTGCGTGAGGCGGAGGGCGGCACCCTCTATGGCCCATCTCTTCGCGATGTCTACGCCCGTTGCTGTGAGGCGCAGCAGTGCCGCCCGAACAGCTACTTGATGCTCAAGCTCCCGGTGCAGCCGGAGTTCACGTATTCCATCGAGGAGATCGACCTCAGCGCCAACTACGTCGGCCACAACGGCTTCGTCGCCGTGCTGCACCTCCTCGAACACTTGCCTCGCCTCCGTGTTGTGTACTTCAACAACATGGCCTTGGATAACGTGGACGCGGAGAGCCTCTGCTACGTGCTAGCCACGAACCACACTGTGCGTGAGGTGCACCTGGAGCACAACCCCGGCATCTCGCTGCCCTCTGTGCGGCACTTCACCGCCCTTCTGCGCATGAACAGGCGCATTGAAGTTCTGAGGTTGGCAGGGACGCGTCTGAGTCCGACGCTGATTGTGAAGTTGGAGGAGGAGGCGAGCCACTCGCGGGATTGACCCATGCGTGAGTCGCGTGATGTGTGCATTGTGGCTGCTGTGCGTTGGTGGTGAGGTAGAGGGAGGGGAGGGCACCACTTGCAGAGAGTCGGTGTCCGCGTGGGCCGTTCTCTCTCTCTCTCCCTCTCTCTCTCTACACACCCGCCTCTCTCTAGCTGGATGCCCACGACCTTTACCGCCTCCCCTCTCGAGCGCCACCCCCACCTCCCTTCTTTGCCCCCCCCCCCCCTCTACCACTGACGCACTATAGTTGCCGCCCATATGCGAAGGAGTGTGATGATGGTGGCGGCTACGGAGGCGGCGAGAGAGGCAGGCAAGCAGGCAGGAGGGAGGGAGGGAGGGAAGGTAGCGCATGGGAGGAGCACACCCGCTCCTACATGGGATGGATGTATAGCACAGTACAGGGGCGACTGTTTTCCTTCAACTTGCCTTATTTTCTCTGCGCTTGTGTGATCGATGATGACACGCGCTGCCGTGATGCACGAACACACAAGCGGGAGGGAGTTGGGCTGGGCCCGGGATGAGCCCCCCGACTCGCTCCCGCTGTTCCTCGCGGTTTGTATTTTTCTCTCTTCAGTCGTGTTATCTTGCATGCATGTAGTCGTCGTCACTCTCTCTCTCTCTTCCCCCCCTTGACGTTGTGCATCATCATCATCATCATCATGTGTGTCGCCGTCTTGCTCTCGCTCACCGGGGGTCGGGGTCGGGATGAGCAGCAGACGTCATGGCGCAACAGCAGAACGCGCGTCTTTCCACGCGAATCGTGTGGAGAAGGGCAGGGGAGGGGGGACGGGGTGGCGTGAGGAAACCGCGAGACGTGCACAGCCGCACAGGTACACGTCTCTGATGGGTGTGTCTCTCTCTCCGCACCCCCCTCTCTTCAATTCCTGTCGTACTCATGTGCTCACGTGCCCTCACTCTTCGTGACATCATTCGCGAGGACTACGTGCGGGCCTCCGCGTTCCTCGACGCGGTATTTCCGCAAGTGCGAGAGGTGGCGGGAGGGAGGAGTGCAGGGCGCCTCTCTCGCACATCTCCCTCCTCATGCCTTTTTCTCCCACGCCCATGTGGGTTGCCGCACGGCGCACTCGACCACCCACTCTTTCTCCTTCGCCTCTCTCTCGCTCTTCTTGGTGCTGAACAACTCTCTCTCACACGCACGTGCTCGTGCTCAGGATCTATCTGCGCTCCATAACACCAGAATCAACAGCAGTATCTCCGCACTCGCACGCACGCACGCAACACCGAGGATCTGAGGAGGGTACCCACGCGAAGAAAGCTGAAGACGACTTGGGGGAGGAATAGGCATTCAACACTAACCACCGCTTACCTCCTCCCTCTCTCTCTCTCTCTCCTCTCCTCTCCTCCTCCTCCTCCTCCCCTCGACCACGCCCACGCCTGTTTCCCCCCCTTAGGGACTATCGAGAGCGCCCCATGTACCCAGAGAGGCGACCGTATGCAACAGCCGTGCCGCATAGCGGATACCGAGCGAAGCCGCTCGTCCCGCAGCCACCGAAGGATGCACTAGCAATGCTGCGCTCACACATCGGCTACGATGACCTGCAGCGCGACGGTGGCGATCAGCCAGTTTCGTCCCTGCGCACGGCGGCGGGGCGCACTTACCTCGCGGACGGCAGCTCGGCACCGTCATTACCGCAGTCGGCAGCAGCGCAGAAGCTGTTGCCTTTCCCCGATCGGAGCTCGCAGGAGGCACTTGACGCGGCGCGTCTGCAGGCCCCAATCGAGTACGCGTCTTTGGTGTACCATGGCTGTCAGCAGGCTGCCTTGAATGCGGAGTTACGGGAGAAGGTGGAGGCTCACCACAAGCGCTGGTCCGCCCGTGTGGAGAAGATCCAGTCTCTCGTGGCCGAGCTTCCGATAGAGAGCGCGGTGGACCACACGCGTGGGGTGGAGAGTCTGCACTCGTACCTCGAGGCCTACAGGTGCACCGAGGACATGCCACTCACGCCAGCCGATGTGGTGGAGCGGCACGTGCTGCGCACACCGGTGCCGGAGGTGGACGTCATGTCTCAGATGCCGGTGATCCCGATGGACGCGATGCGGCGCGCGCTGGATGACTTGCTGCGATCGCCGTACCTGCTGGCGCCGCTGGATACGCATCTGACGCAGTTGAGCCTGCTGGACAAGCTGGGGCAGCTGCTGTGGTCCAGCGAGGGCGAGGTGGCGGCCCGTGAAGCGGAGAGGCCACGGATTCAGCGAGGGGCTGCTCGTAACGGTTGCGCGGTGGGCCAAGGTGGGGAGACTGGGGCGGTGGTGCAGGCCAAGGGAACGGCGGTGGAGGACGGTGAGGAGGACATCTACCCCTCCCGCGCCGCCGTTGCGCTGCACGAGCGCCTGCACTACAGTCCCGGCGACTACGCGCGGCGAGAGCTGAAGAAGTCCGAGGAGGCGCTTCGTGAGTTGCAGACCCGCGTACAGACGGTCAAGCGCCAGAAAGAGGAGGCCATCGACGCGGCTGACCCGCTCACCGCCCTGCGCAACCTTCACGCCCAGGTGGACTTCTCTAACGACCTTCTCCTACTCTACAAGGCTCGAATGGCCCTCGTCTCGCTGCACTCGGACGACACACGCGACTTTCGCCGCGAAGTAGTGGACCTGATTGACGACAGCCATCAAGCAGTGCAGGCAGTGCACAAGTATGCCATGGAGGCGCTGCCCAGCGTGCAGCACGATGTCAGGGTCCTGACGGAGGTCGTTCGGCAGACGCAGGAGCAGCTGACCGCCATGCAGGCGACAGAGGCTGCGACCGACACGAGTATGCGGGCCCACCTGGGTGACATGGACAAGGCCGCCCGTGCACTATGGGAAGAGGTAAGTGCGCTGCTCATAAAAATCACTGACAATGCACGCGAGCGCGGCCGCTACGCACAGCAGTGCATGTCGCTGCGTGAGCAGCGTGCCAAGGAGGCAGCGATGGTACATGCTCAGCTGCAGGCACAGTCAGCTCATCTTGAGTGTCTGTGCCACTGCGAGGATGTACTGGCGCGTTGGAATCAGGCCGGTGACGTGCTCGGCAAGTATGTGGATGCCTGCGTGCCGAAGCTGCTGAAGCACCTCGCGGCAGTCGAGGAGGGCGATGCCGACCTCGCCCAGCGTGAGGCGGAGGAATACGTCGGCTACTATGAGCAGTTTGTGTACGCGGCTGAGGAGGCCAGGGCGAAGCGGTGCACCCAGGCAGACCGCATGCGGCTCCTGCAGCGCAGCACTCTGCTCAGCCAAGAGCGCGCGAGTGACACGATGGATCCCGACGCCGCTGCGCATGATCAGCGCATGACAGACGTCACACGCGAGCTGGACGAGGTGCGGCTGTACCTACAGTATGTGTCCGACATGGAGGCGGACCGGAAGGCCGAGGTGGACCCGGTGCTGAAGGGTGTCCTGCTGCGGCACACGCAAGCCCAATTGCTCACGTCTGACAAGGAGGACGAGGCTGAGAAGCCGCTTCCCACGCCAGGCCTGCTGGAGGACGCGCCTGCTAGAGCTACAGGCGATGCCAAGCCATCCCTGGCCGTGCCCTCGACGGCCGTTGTGGCCACTAAGAACACCGACGGCGATTCGGCAATGGTAGCAGGTGACGGCGTTGGCTTCGCAACCGCCAGCGCCCCTACCACGGCTACCGCCTCCACTGTTCCTCCTCTCTCGACCACGGTTGCTCACCCCTTCATCACTGCCCGCCTGATCGGCTTGGCGCACGAGAGCAGCTACCTCTCTCAACAAGGGCGATTGGTGGATCAAGAGATGCAGGCGGTGGAGGAGAAGTGGACGGGGCTGCGCCACAGCCGCGAGGAGCTGCGAACGATGGAGGCAAATTACAAGAACGGTGACCACATCCGTGCACTGCTCGGTCTGGACACGCCGTAGAGATGTACTGTGATGATGGTGGGGGCGGCAGCAGCAGCAGCGTTCCCCACTTTCCCCCTTCCTCCTGTAGTTATCCCCTTCTCTGTTGTGTGTGCCTGTGTGATGTGTGTGTGCCTCGGGATCCGAATGTACATTAGTCTCTTGCCTGTTTTCTCTCTCCCCCTCCTCACATGTTCAACTGTGTCTGTGCGTCTTGGCGCGTAGGTGGTCCAGTCCACTGATGGAGGGGTGGTGAGCATTGCCTATACACGCCGTTGCTGCTGCCCCCCTCCCCCTTCCCGCCACTCGCCCATCCCCCCCTCTCTCTCTCTCTCTTAGTCCCTACTTTTCCTTCGTGGAGCGATGGCGCACATGGACGCAGCCTATAAGATGTACGTAGTCGCCAATGTCGTCGGTGCGTGTTGCGTGCGATCCCCCTCCCCCCTCCCCTCCCTCTCTTCTTTGTTACCGTTGCCGCTTTCCCTGTGTGCGCCTGTGTGATCGATGCTGTTCAGTGGTCCACCACCACATCGCCTAACCAGGCACGGCAACACAGGCGCCGCCCACCCCACACTGCCGCGTGAACCCGCGAAAGTGAGTTCACGCGGCAGTGTGTCTGTGTGCGTGTCGCTATCCCCTCCCGCCCTCTTTTGCCCCAAATCACCACTGTTGTTTCTCATTCTTCTCCGTTTTGATTTCGGGTCTGCACGTTATTCTCTTCATGGGCCACCCCCCTCCCATCAAGGGTTGATAGAGGAGGAGGGAGGGGGATAGGGGAGAAGAGAGGTGCTGCGACTCCCCCTTCCCCCTTCCCCCTTCCCCCTTCCCCCTTCCCCCCGCGTGGCACACTAGATGGCTGGCAGAGTGCGCTGTTTGGCGGGCTGCCTTGTATCCACAGCAGTGCACAATGATGGATGGCCTGCGGTTTCACTCACACGGACTCCGCAGCTGCGATCACAACAGCCGTGTACGAGTACGGCTGTTGCCAGTGCCGATGCGTCCCGTCCACCTCCGCCCTCTTCTCGCTACCTTTTCCTCCTCCCTCTCTCCCTTTCCTCCGTGACCTCTCCCTCTCCCCGGGGTGTCAGCGGACCCACGCGAGCCGTGACACGTGCCAGTGCGCCCAATCGCTCCCTCTCCCTTCCTTCCTCAGCTCCCTGTCTCTGAGTGTGTGCGTGTGTACGTGTGTGAAGAGTGGGTAGGCTGATTCTGCCGGCACCCTGCGAACCTTCCCTCCCCGTTGCATCACAGCTGTGAAGCATACCTCTCGATCTAGCCTACCTCTCCCCTCTACCCGCCCGGCGCCAGATGGAGTACGAACAGGTGGAGTACTGTCGCCGTGTTGTGACGGGGGCAATTCTGTCGCAGGACATCAACGACTACTACAATTTGCTCTCTCCCCAGGTGCTTCTGGTGACACACTTCCCCTACCCGTCTACCAGCGCCAGCAGCAATATGCAGGCAGTGCAGCGGTGGGTGCGCATGTCGGAGCCGCAGCATATTGCTGCCGTCGACGCTGCCGCTACTTTTGCTGTGAGTGCTGCTACAGCGGCTGACAGAGGGTACGCCAATACGAATGCGAAGAGCAAGGGCAAGCCCGCTGCCGTTGCTCCGGTTGGCACTACTGGAGCGGGTGGCGTTCGAAGCCAGAAGCGGCGCGTACGCGAGCTGTTGCGGCGTCAAGAGCAGTGGAGGATCACCCAGCAGCAGCGGTATGATACCTTCCGCAAGCGTCGCGATCGTCATCATCGCTGTGCCGCCGACGGTGAGGACAACGGCGTAGGCAGCGCTGACGGTAGTGACGGGGGTGGCCGAGTCGGTGCTGCAGTCGCTGCCGCTGCAAGTGGAAGGGTCACTGTCGATGGATGCGGTGCACCAGCTGCACCGCAGCCCCAACAGCCGCAAACGAGCGCAGACAAGCATCTTCGAGTAGGTTCCGTTGGCAAGTCAAACTCAGCGCGTTGCAACGCCCCCAACAGTGGGGGAAGCGCCACTGCCGCTTTAACTGTGCGTTTTGTTGACGGCGTTCGTTGGTTCCAGCAGCAGCAGCGGCAGCAGCAGCAGCGGCAGCAGCAGCAGCAAGCCCAGGCGCAGACACAACCACCACAGCAGCGTACAGGGTCGGGTCTTCTCCTGTCTTCCAATGCATCCACGGCAGCCGCTCCTGCAGGCGCCGCCGCGGCGCAGACTCGGCCTGCACCCCACAGCAACCCGATCCCGTACGAGGACGCTGCCGTCATAACAGAGGGTAAGCTGCTTGTCTCGTACCGCTTCTTCCAGCTGTTGCACTGGGTGTCGTTCTCAGACGGCAAGACGGCGCCGCCGACCCACATTGCCCCCATCGAGGTCGACATCCAGTTGCGGAAAGACATCCTGCAGGAGGATGAGGTGTTGACCCCGCCCCCGCCCCCGGCAACGGCGCAGGAGGCGTACAGCCAGCTTGGCCGGCAACATACAGAGCGCAACCAGGCACTTAGCTGCATACGTGTTGTCTGGGGCGCCGACTACCTCCTCTTCGCGGACACGATCTTCTTGGACGACGGCCTCATCGTAACAATACACCGCAGGATGCTGACAGTGCCTGAGGTGCTCGCCCGCGCGGCGCCGGGCATACCGCTGTCCTTGCAGGTATCGTGCAATCTGGCGCCAGGGCCGGGGACGCAGCCGCAGACGCAGTCCTCCGAGAAGGGAGGGGCTACCTCTCTCCCAGCGGGACAGGGAGGCCCCACATATGAGCGTGGGCCGGATCTCTCGGTGGCGCGCCCGGAGCAGGTGTATCACGCCGTCGAGGCATTTTATGGATTGACAGCCACTCGGATCGACGCGTGCAGTAACGCGTGGGAGCACCTCGACTTCTCCTTCGTCGAAGCAGCGGAGCCGTCGATGCTGCTGCGACTGACGCCCGTCTCGGGGCGTGTGCACATCAGCCTGCCGCCCCGTGCCACCTCTGATCCTCGGCTCGTCCAGAGCATCTTCCTGAACCAAGAGAACGACCCCACGAAGCCCAAACAGTCGCCCTCGAACCGCACACTCATCAAGGCACGCAACAAGCATGGTGAAGAGGAGGCGTACGAGTTCCGGACGCAGAAGAACTGCCTCTCCTTCTACGAGGACGGCACCAGTGGTGGAGCCGGGGGCAGTGATGCAAACGCGTTCGGTGTTGGTGGTGGCGCAGGTGCTCAGCAGCGCAGCAAGAATAAGAACTCGAGCGGCGACGGCGCCGCTGGTGTGACGCGGTACGATGCGTCTTGTGTGCGAGTGTCGGGCTGCCACCTGCAGGCGAAAATGGACCAGCTGGTACCGGTGCTGCGCCATCTTGTTGCGAACTGCCTCCTCACGCTGCACTCCCTCGACCTTAGCCAGAACGACATATCGTCCCTACCAGACCTGCGCGTACTGCCGCTTCAGAGCCTGAAACTCCATGGCAACGCCATCGCTGACTGGCGCGTCGTTGAGATGCAGGTCGCACCGCTGCCGTACCTTTCCATCCTCACCCTGCACGGCAACCCGATCGCGGAGGACACGAAGATAAGAGCTGTAGCCGGTCGCAGCGGCAAGGCGGCCGTGCGGGATGCGCACTGCAAAGACCCCGTCGACCGAGCTATCAGGGAGGACCGAGGGGATGGCGACTCCGGCTACTGGAAGCGACTCCTGGCGCTGCTGCTACGCAACCCGGATCGCGTGGCACCGCTGCGGCAGGTTGACTTTGTGACCCTCACGAGCCAAGACTACCACGTGGCAGGCGCGTACGAAATGTTCACGACGGGCCAAGCGGGCGTGCTGGCCAAGGCGCGGTCGATGATGAGCAACCGAACACAGATGCAGCCAGCAGGCGCGACGATGTAGTCGTCGTCGCTGAAGAGCGCCTCTGTCGTGGCGAGCCGTGGGTAAAGAGCGACGCGATATCGGGGGCATGGACGACTGCTAGTGGGAGGTGCATGGACTGTAGCAGGTGCGCTGTGTACCTCCCACTAGTACTTTTGCTCTCTCATGCTTAGCCATTCCATTCCATTCCATTCCATTCCCCTCCTCCCCCTCCACCACCTCCTCCTCCGCCCTAGCGTGACTCGCGTATCCGCCACTGTCACCTCTATTTCTCACCTCTGGCGCTCTGATGCGTGCGTGGGCGCTGTGGGCGGCGCATGCACCTTGCAGTCGGTGTTGTATCTCCCCCCTGCGTCTCTGTTGCTGCTTGTATCGTCCTTTACGGCCCCCCGCTCACGCTACTCCACGCCACCTCTCAGACTACGCCACTCACGCGTGCGCGCACAACGACGCCACCCCCTTCTCCCTCCCCCTCCCCATCCCCGCGCCCGCCTCCACCAAATGCAGATGTACCTACAAACTCTTTACACTGGCACTCACAGAGACAGAGAGAGGGGGCGGAGGGAGGGGGGGGTTTGGATTGGACCCACGCCCACGTGCTGCTTGCTGGCCCTCCTCCCCCTCCCTCGTCGATCCCCACTCTGTGAGTCTGTTTGATTTTGCCTTCCTCCTTTTCGTTTCCCTTTCATCTCTTCTACTTCCTCCCTTCTCTCTCTCTCTGTGTGGGTGTGTGTGCCGCTCGGTGCGGTAGCGACGATGCACGAGGGCAGTTGTACTGGATGACTGGACAGAGACGTTCACCGACACACCGCCAATTATTCCCTCTTCTTATCTCCTTTTCACGCACAGACGCTCGACACGCACAGACGTTCTCTCACGTACCGCGCCTCTCTTCTTGGGCCTTTCTCCCTCCAAAGTCGGCCTTCGCGTCTTTGCGTGTTTTGCCGCTCCCCCTTTCCTTCTTCTCGCTTCCTCTGCCATGTACAACACCACCACCAGGGAGGGAAGTAGCACCGACATAGACTGACGCTTCATGCGAGGGTAGACGTGCACGTCTACCGACTTGAAGCACTCGCACGCTGAGGGTCAGTCGTGCAGGGGTTGGACGCCTTTGAAGTTGTTTGCACGAGTCAGAGGAGGAAGGTGGTGGTAACGGTGTGCGTTTGTGTGTGTGGGGGTAGAGGCGGGGGGAGGGGGAGGGAGCGTGCTAAGTAGATGATGCACGTGTGAGTGAATGACTGGCTGTGAGTGGTGATGCAGAGGTGCTTGTATAGAACCTTCGTGCTCTCACTTCTGCTCATCGCTCTCACGTGCGCCTTCCACTTCTTCATAATTCTCACTCCCCCTTCTTCCCGAAGTACCAGTGCGCTGAATCGGGACTCTCCTTACTCCTTCTCCAGCTGTGTCCACTCGCCACCTCTCCTCCTCCCCCTCCACGTTAGCGTCTGTGTGGGCGTATGGTGTACTGTTGCGCTCTCCCTCCATCTCTTTTCTCTCGTTCTCTGCCTTGAGAGCCGTTGCGCGCACTAAACAGCACCACACCGCTCTCTACCTTGACCCACTTCCTTTACCAACTCACCGTTGCCCACCGGAGCACCGACTACCGCACCGCGCAACGCTTACACGCATGTCATTCTCACCTTGCAGCGTCGTGGCCTCGCCGGAGGCTTATACCAAGGCGCTGCTGCACTGCTACAAGTATCCAGCGCAGCCAGTTATGGGCATGCTCGTCGGAAAGCGACTGAACGACGACGCAGGCGCGGCGGCGCAAAGCACTGGAAGCCCCAACAGCACTCACCCCAGCTTGGGCGCCGCCAGCGGAGCGTCTTCTAGCGTGTGCTACGTCTCCGACGCTGTTCCACTTTTCCACACGCTGCCCATGACGGCGCCACATCCAATGCTGGAGGTCGCCTACGCGCATGTGCAGTACGCCTCCAAGACGACGGGGCAGTCGCTGCTCGGCGTGTACATCGCGAACGAGCGCCTCATGGATAGCTGCATCTCGCCGGTCACCAAGACGATGCTGGAGGCACTGCAGGCCCGCATGCCGTCGAACACGAAGCTACTCGTCTGGTTTGTGAGTAACGAGTACCTCACCTCGCCGCCCATGGGGTTGGCGATCACGTGCCTGACGGTGGATCGGTGCTCGTGCAACAAGGCCATCTCGCTGCCGTCGCAAGCCTCCATGGATGAGCTGATGACGTTTGGCCGCTGGAACTCCGACACACTCGCGCCGGAGGCGACGATATCGGAGGAGGGCGTCATGGAGAGTGTGTCGAATGCGTTGGACGCTTTCGCGCACTACCGCATCACCGACCTGGAGGATCACCTTGAGGATCCCTCCATCACCTACCTGGAGCAGCCCCTGATGGCACTCATGACGCGCAAGTAGAATGGAGAGCACAGGTGCAGTTGTGGACGTCTGCTCCTCTGCACTTCCTCATCCCAGACAGGCAATGTTCACACCCATGTTGGGGGGCTGCGGTATACTATCAGGGAAAGAGAAGGCGGAGCAAACTGGCGTCGTTGCCAGCAGTGGAGTGGTGATACGAATGGCGTTGATGATGCGCACCAAAGGTTATGCCTGCTCTCAGTGTCGCTGCTACCGTGCAAGTCGTGGTAGAAGGAGTGAGCGGTGCTTCGCGGCGCAGTGACATTCTTTTTCTCGCCGTGTGTGTGCTGCAGTGCAAGAAGGCCGGAGAGGGGTGTCTCAGTATTGAGCAAAGCTTAAAGTGGCGAGGCCGCTGCAGCAGGTGGAGGCGCACCTAAATGGGGAAAAACAATCCAACGAAGAAAAGCAAAACAGCAGAGAGAGGGCTGAGGGTGGCGGTACGCCAAGTTGAGGCGTTCGATAAGGTTCTCTGAGCTCGTGTTTATCCCCCCCTCCTCCCCTCCCCCCGTTGTCTCTGCAGGCAATCGTGCTGATGGTGCTGCAGGACTTATGCTTCGGTATTCTCCCGTTGTTTTCTTCCGTGCGGGTGATTGTGTGCTTTTCTCGCTGTTTTCACTCGGCGTGTGGATACGCGTTTACTTGGGCCCCCCCTTCAGCTACTGACAGCACGGCGAAGCACGGCTGGCGCTGCTGATGCTGCGTGAGTGACGCGACAGCGGAGGAAGGCAAGAGGCGAGGTGAGAGATGAGGAGACAACGGGGTGGGGTGGGTGGGTGGGTGGGGGTCGTTGTGCGTCTTTTCAGGAAATGAACAACAGCAGCAGAAGCGCTCCCACACTCCCAGTCGCGTGCGCAGGCCAGTGCTGCCCCCTCTCGGGTGCTCTCTTTCCCTTCTTCGCCTTGGTGTGGTTTCTTTTCTCGGCAGGGGTGTCCAAAGCACAGCCCTGCCGTCGCACGTGTGCCCATTGAAGGAGGGTGGGGGACGGCGGAAAGTCGCCATGCGCGGCCCTCATCCATGTCTTTCTTCTACCACTTGAGCACAACATGTTGCCCACCCCCTCGATCAAGACGAGGGTGATATGTACTCCGCATGACTGACCAAAGTTCGGTGGTTGCCGTGATTTAACTTTGCCTCCTCTCTCTTTTTCCGCTTTTCTCTCTCTCACTCACTCACACACTCTCTCTCTCTGTATCCATCGCCGGCTCTACGGTCAATGGCAGTCGTACACCCCCTCCCCTCCCCCTCCCCCACCTGACCTTCTCTTTTCTTCCACTTTCGCTTGGTTTTGCCGCCGTCTCCTTAGGTGTTGTGCCTTCGTTGTTGGGTGTGGGAGGCTGTCGTTGTCTTTTTGCCGTCGCTCTCTGGCAGAATCACGAGCCTGCACGCACGCACGCTCGAGTATCTCCTCCTTCTCGCGCGTGCTCTCTGTCTGTATCGATTTTCTGGTTTGTCTCACCCCGCCCTTCTCTCTACTACAGCCGCTGCTGCTGCAGTTCGGCCACGTCATCTTCCTGCTCGGCATCCGCGTACAAGGGGGAGGGGACCGATCACAGAGAAGCAGACGCTGTCACGTGTATAGACAGAGCACCTCTCCCATCTGACGTCAGATTTCTTTTCACATACCTACACGTAAGCTGTGCTCTACTTCGTGGTCTCCTCTGCCACCTCTCTTGCTTCTCTCACCTCTCTTGCTCGATCGATCGCTCGCTCGCTCGCGCTGTATTTCCCTCTTCTCTCGACGACTCCGGCGACACCTGCTGCTGCCTCGCGTGCGCGCATCTGCCCCGATTTGCGTTGTGCCAAACGACCGCCCTCTTTTGCGGTTCGCTTCCCCTCCCTTCACCGTGACGTGTGCGAGAGCCCCGCACGTGCTTCTCGTATTGAGCCGCTCTCTCTCTCTCTCTCTCGCTCGCTCGCTCTTTTCCCCCTCCCTCGCGCAGGAACACCGGCCTCAGCAGCACACGGACTCGCACACGCGTGTGTCCTTTTGCTTTACGAGGCAGTAGTCGTATCTCCTTTGTTGGCTTGGGCTGGCTCTCGTGCGCTCGTACGCGGACTCTCCTCTCTGACTCCCCGCGCGTGTGTACAGTTGACTTTGGCGTCGAACGCGGCTCGCTGCTCCATTGGCTGTCCAGCACGGAGGACTTCTGTGGCGCCGTGCTGACCGCACGTTTCGCACGTCTACACGGCACATCTCGCCGGAGCCGCTGCCTCCCTATTTGCCGGCGCTCCGTGTTGAATTGCTTCCCCCTCTCCCCCTCCCCTCTCTTTCGCACGGCCTCGGATTCCTCCTCCTTTTTGGGGTCTCTGCTCGTGCCTTCTCTGGATCTTCATTGTCGTTGTCGCCGTTGAAATTTGTTTTGCTTTGACTTTTTTCCTCCTCTTCCACCACTCCTCCTCCTCCTCTTCAGCTGCGGGTGAGACTACTGCCTTGTTGCTGCCGTCGTGATTGCACTTTTTCCCTTCGTCTTTTCACCTCCTCCCCTCCTCCTTCCCCGCGTGAGTGTGTGTGCTTGACAGACCGTAAGCGAGCGTGCGCACTTCCGTAGTACGAGCGCTTTGTGTCACCTTCTGCACCTCCCACGTTGGCGTACAGCAGTCGCAACAGCGGCTTGTGGTTCACTGCTCGCGCTCATCAGAGGCACCTACACGCACTAATACGTGTGCATAGGCGTGGCTTTGTCCAGCTTTGCATCCATACACCTACGAGCATTCTGCTCTTCCTTGTTTCCTGGCCTCTTCTGTGCTCGACGGCCTCTCCCCCCCCGACTCTCCCTACTCCCCCCTCTCCTTTGTGGCTGTTGTTCTTGGACGAGAAAACGTGCGTGTGTGAGTACGTGCACTGTGGTGTTCTCTGAGCCAACAGCAGATTGCTCTCTGCTGCTGGCGCGCCTACACCTCTACACAGAAACCCTCGCGCGTACTCTTGTTACCCCCTCTCTCTGAGTGAACCCTTCGCCATCCACTTGTCTTCCTCAGTCTTCTCCGTGGTACTCTATCATGGATCCGCAGCTCCTTGTTCACCTCTTCGACACCTTCGGTGCCGAGGGACAGAACGGCCAGCTGCCGTGGGGCATCTCCGCGAGTGACAACATTGCACTGGAGGCGCAAGGCGATGGGATCCGCTTTGAGTCGAACGGGCGTGAGTGGCGGGTATTGCAGGTGGGGACAACCGAGGATGAGATGAACCTGCCGCCGTATCGTAGCGATACTCAGCTACGCGACGCCGCGCGGGTACTGCCGCCGGTCTGCTTTGCGCCGCTTGTGTCGCAGTACACGCGGTTGCTACGCGATCCACGCTGGGAGGTGCGTCATGTGCCGCGCATCATGGAGGCGATGCTGTACGATCGTGTGTTGTTCCACCTCATGGACACCAGCCCGCTGCTGCCGCTGAGCGACTCACGCGTGAGCGCCATGACGCGATGGTGGGGTGTCATGGCCAAGCCTGTGCTGCGGTACGAGAACAACACGGGTAGGCCGCTCATGTCCCTCATTGACAGCTACGGAAGCCTGCCGTTAGCCTCATCAGATGCTGTGGAGGGTCAGCAGGGCACCGGGAAGACGGTAAGTCTGCATCAGGACGCTGGCAGCCTCGCTGAGCATCGTTCGTCTGCCCGAGAGGAGCAGATTGGCGACACCGCCGTTTCTGCTCCTGTGGCAACAGCCACTAGCTCGCGGATGTCTCTTGAGGAGGTTCGCCAAGGCTACCATGATATCAAGACGGTTCTGACTCTCATCGCGGCGACGAGTGCGCCCTACAGGTGCTCGCGGCCGCCGAATGCGTCCGTATCAGGGTGCACGGCGCGGCTTGTATTCTGCAAGGACCCGTCCACCATCTACCTCGGGCTCCTCCTGAATTCCGCCCTGCGCGGACTGCCAAGGAAGGTGCTGTGCAGCATGTCTGTCTTCCGCTTAATCGCCGAGGGGTGGGGCAGCTCGCCGAGCTTTGGTGATATTCTGCGCGCCTGCTGGGAGGAGTACAGCGACGTCGTGCGCGATATCCGTGCGCTACTGGGCATTGCGGACTCCACAGCGGAGATACCACTGACCGCCTCCCCGGCTGCCTCTTCCTTGCCCTTCTCCTGTATGTCGACTAGCACTGGTGCCTCCGCCGCTGCGCCGCCGTGGCAACACCTGCAGCGCCGACAGATGGCTCGTCGCCGCCAGCTCCCGCCCATGCGCCTTCCGAGCCAGAGCACCGATAGTGGCGAGCAGCAGGGTCGCTATGCGCCACTGCAGCGGCCTGGCGAAAGCCCCGCTGGCGCGTCTTCGTCCGGCGCAGGTGGCGGGTCGTTTCCGGTCGTCTCGTCCTCTTCCGGGATTCTGCCGCACACATCGCTGCGACAGACCCGCACGACCGCTGGCGGCCATATGCAGGCCGTCGAGCTGGGCATACCCATTCAAAGCGCCACCAGCAGTGGCGGCGCGAGCGAGGCGGCGCGGCAGAGCACCGGGAACAACACGGGCGACGTCAGCGGCTTTGTGACGGCGCTGCTGGGCAACGCGTTCAACTCACTCAGCGGTCTGCAGTTGCGCAGGAACCCCGCAAACAGCCTCGGCGCCGGACGAGGTAGTGCAGAGGCCGCTGGTGCCGGCAGCAGCGAAGGTGATGCCCAGCTGGGCAACAACAGCGGCGTCAGCGAGGGCGAGCACTGCAGTGCGCCCTTCAAAACGGAAGACGCCAATGCGATTTGCCACGAGAGTATGCTGGAGTGTGCCCAGACACCGGAGCTGCTGCTCTGGTGGGCACGGTGCCGACTGCTGGCGTATCAGCTGCTGGACAGTCCGTCTCGCGTGAGTGTCGAGTCGACTGACGCACTCGAGTACTTTCGAGAGGTGTGGGCGTGTACACCGCTGATACGCGAAATATTGGAAGATGACCAAGAAGCGCTTCTGGTCTCCTCCTCCAGTTCGCCGCCGCTGTCGATGGACGAGCAAGATGAGTCGGAGGAGATGAAGGCGGTGCGCGCATCGAAGAGGGCGCGACTGGAGGCGCTGCAGGAGCGGGCGCGGCGGATGTACGCTACCCTAGTCGGCGCTGTGGCGGATCTTTCGAAGTTTTGGTTTTCGATCCGTGTGGCTCAGTCCACTGTGAATGCCGTCGCGTCAGGCGCGCCGGAGACGAACACCGTGTGGAGCATCATCAACGCCACGGTGCCGTCACGGCGCCGCTTCCAGCGAGAGGAGTTCTCGACCTATGCAGAGCACTGGCAGTACGGGCTGCTGGTGGACGACTACGTGACTCAGCCGATGTGTTTTCGCGTGTCGACGCGAGGGCGGACGATGGTGACGCAGCTCCTGCACATCCTCTCCGAGTACCCTACCTTCTATCCAGCTCTTGTGGCGCGTACGTTGGCCATGCTGAACCGACGCGAGATGATCGTCGCGGAGCTCAACGAGCGCCTCGTCAACGCCGTGGCCCGCTGCCTCCGCTTCTACTTGCCGCCCATGCCGCCAGCGCTGGCCGTGCCACCGGTGCAGGCCACACCGCCGAGCGTCAGCGCTCACAACACCACTGTAACCGGCACCGCAGAGACGCCTATGACGCTGCGACTCTCAACGACCACCGCCACAGAGGCACCGAGCGCCAGCGCCGACGAAACCGCTGTTGCGACGCCACTCACACTCGCGCGAGAGCCACCACCTGGTGCAGCTGCCTCGCAGCGTTCATGGTCCTCGCCAGCGGACTCTTCGTCTCACTCGTCGTCGGTCGGCAGCGAGAACGCGGAGGACGAAGTGGTCGGAGACGTGGGTACTGGCAGTGGTGGCGACGGTGTGGCTGCTGCTCAGTCGGCCGTTCCACCTTTCACTGGCGGGGGTGACGGTGACACATCGACGCGTGGCGGCATAGACTACGAGGCTTTGGTTGCCGCAAGGGCTGTTGACGAGACAGACGATGACGACGACGAGCAGCACGGCGATGGTGACGGGCGGCGCGTGCGTAACGGAAAGAACGCGACAGGCGCCTCGTTGCGCCGGCGGCTGAGGGAGGAAGAGGCGAAGATGCCCGTGATCACGGTGAAGGCGTACGACACTATTCTGACGTGCCTCGACGTCCTACGCATGCTCGTGCGCAACGGACACATCTCTGTGAACCCAATGAACTTGCTGTTCACGCTGCCTGCCTCCTCCATCACCTCAGCCCCAGCGTCTGCATCCCCGACTGATTCGCTGGCCTGCTCGTCCGGCAGTCACATCCGCACTGGAGACGCCGTGGGCACGGACACGGCATGCCACTCCCTTGCCGACACCAGCGCGACGACTACAAGCGCCATGCCGCCTTACGAGGCGTCGCTGCCCAAGTCCCAGTGCGACCTCTACACCCTCCTACACCAACTTGTCTACCAGACGCGCTACGGTCCCCTCTCCAGCGCCGCCCTGCGGCTCTTCTCTGCCTGCGTGCACTACAATGTGCGTGATATGGTTCCCCTCTTCGCCGAGCGTGGACTGCTGAACACAGTGCTGGCAATCGCGCGTCGGCCTCGCATCTTTTCGAAAGATGTAACCACTCCTGCGGCGCCGTTGCGGTTTGCACTAGACATGGTGGAGGAGAACGGCTTGCCGAACATTCCGCGACGCGAGCTCGCGCAAGCAACCTCGATACTCTCATCGTTCTCAGAGCCGTCGCCGCTGCTCATCGAACACCCGCCGCCGGAGCTGCTGGAGCGCTACATCCCTGCTGAGGACGCCTACGTGAACACCGTGGCGGTTCGCCTGGTGCTTCCCGAGTTTGTGGAGGCCATGACGGTGCACAAAGCGACCCATTCCGTCTTCTTGAAGCACACCGAGTGGATCACGGCCGTCACGCAGAGCCTGACTGTGACACCCGCAATGTCAGCTGCCTCACTGCTCGACATCGAGGCCCTCTTCGAGGAATCCGCCGAGGCATGCCCCGACCACGAGGCAGGTGACACCAATACGAGTGAGGATGCCGGCATGGTGGAGGACGAGGAGAGATACCATCTACCCAGCACCGCCTTTCCGTCGCTGTCCATTGTAGCGACGTCGGCGGCACGCCAAGTCGACTCTGTGCAGCAGCAGTTGGTGGATCACCACGCCATGCAGCAGGCGAGGGAGGATCGGGTACTTCGCTGCTGGAGCAGCACCGCGTACACACGTCTACTGCACGACCTGAAGAGGCCTTGGAGGAGGACTTCCGCACCATTTCCGGCGCCTGCCGTCGACTCGAGCACCGACAGCACTGACGGCGTTGCCTCTCAGGCTCGTCTTAATGGGCGGCGGCGGCCATCGCACCACATCAGCGCTGTTTCGCACTCGGCCGCACCGAGCGCGTCGATTGACGTCGTTCTTACGCGCATGGTCGAGCTCCATCGCCTGCACCTCAAGCGTGAGGAGGTGGGCTACAAGACCCTGCAAGGTGCCGTGAAGGAGGTCCAGCGGGTGTTGGCGGAGGTTCTGCAGCCGTCATCTCTCATCACGGGCCACTTTTGCCCTGCTCTGCGGGCGGAGCTTTCCCTGCTAAGCCAGCAGACGCACGACTTTGCCCAGGCGGTGCGTGCAGGGGCAGTTCACCCGCACCCGCTGTTGCGGAGCGCTGCGGACGGCGATGATGCGACGGCGGCAGGGCAGTGCACTATAGCCGGTGCAGCCAGCGGCAGTGGTGTGGGCCCGCGAACTCGTGCCGACTACCTCCACCTCCTCATCCAGGCCATCGAGTTATGCCGCACGCTGAACAACTTTTTCGCCTTTTTCTCTGCCTTGGACTGGGACGGCCACCAGCGGCGCTACCGACTGAGTCGCCGCAGTGCCGAGCAGCAGGCCAGTCAGCAGGAGCTGGCGATGGTCCTGGAGTCCACCACGCGCGACTTTCATCTGGCAGTGAACCAGCTGTGGTCGTTGATGGGTTCCCACGCACCGCTGCAGCGGCACGACACTGACGCCGCGGAGGCGAGTGGTGCAGCCACCACCGCTGCGGGCAAGGAGAGAGAAGCAGTGCAAGAGGAGCACGGTGCCACCGATGGACGTGGTCATGCCCTGCTTACTCGCGCCCATCTAGGCAGCCCGCTGGATGTGTACGAGCAGGGCACCGCCAACGGAGGTTGTGCGCTGCTGGGCTATGTCCAGGCCACCATCGGTCCCTACCTCCACGCCCGGATCTTCGGCGACTACCTCCGCAGCGCCCCGCCGTCGACGTGGATGGAGGCAACACTGAAGTCGACGGTCCAGTGCATCTTGCACTTTTCGTCTCGCGACTTCATTGCCGCACCGGAGATAGTGATGGCCCGTGAAAGCGGCGCCGACAGCAGTGGCGGTGGCGGTGAGGTCACAACCGACGTGGAGGGCGCCATGTCCAAGGCGATGCGGCGCCGCTGTTTGAAAGCCATGAAGCGCGTACTTGAAGGCCGGGGCTTGGAGACGCATCGGCGCGGGTCTATCGCCGTGATGCAGCAGCATCAAAGTGGGCCGGGGGCGGCTGCAGGGGAGGGCAGTAGCGACGACGTCGATGTCCGTGGCAGTGCTCAACACGGCGCTGATGAGGCTGCTGTGGCGGAGCGAGTGTACTACCATACCTCGGAGTCGCCTTGCAAGGATGTCATCTCCTCCGTGCTGCGACCGCTGAGCGTCGGTGATGGAGCCTTCCTGCGCCAGCTGCTGGAGGCGTGGCGTGTGTCAACGTCAAGCTCGAGCGGGGGCGGCGGTGGCAGCAGCGGTCCCGGCCGCCGCGACAGCGAGGCAACGCCGTGGCGGAGCGTCTTCAGCGAGATAATGGAATTCGTCGTGGATGCACTCGTGGTGCGGACCCCGTACACGGCCGACGAGGTGACGAGGCTTCTGCGCAGCTTGCAGGTGGGCATCCAGCACAGCAGCATCTCAACAAACATCCTCTCCCTATACGATCGCAACGCAGAGGCAGGCGCCACCACCTTGCCTGCGGCGCTGCCGGTGGTGATGGGAGGTCGCGACAGCAGCGAGGTGGATACCAGCGCCGCTGCTGGCATGGACGCCAGCGACCGAATACTTCAGTCGATGCTGCAGGACGGCCGCAGCCTACTGAATGAGCCGTCAACCGCGTGGATGACGGCGGAGGCCTGGGTGCAGGCAACTACGTCGATGGCTGCTGCCGGCGATGTGTCCTCGCTAGGCCCTAGCTCAGCTGCAGCGATGCCACACCAAGTGGATGGCGGACCGGTGGCGCGCGCAGAGGCAGCGGCTGCAGGTGGCGCCGCTTCGGAAGAGTTGCTGCCGCACTCCGCCTTTTCTTCAATCGTCGTGCCGTCTGTGTTGGCCGACCCCCACGCAAGAGACAGTGTCAGACGCGGTGGTCGCCGCAGCAGTCTCGGTAGGATAAGCCACGGCGTCGACTCCGAAGACTCTGCCGGCAGTAGCACAACGCTATCGTCTTCGTTGCCGACGTCGCCGCCGCCGCTCCCGACCGGCGTTGTAGGAGGTGGCCCGGCCGCTGCGGGAGGGCTGGCCAGACCCGCTGGCGGAGTTGGCAGCGGAGCTGGAGGTGGCACTGCTGCTTCTGCTGCCACTACGGCTCACGCCGGTGCGGCACCGCACCCAACGCCGCTCTTCGTTCCCATCAACGCAGCCAAGGCCCTGCAGCAGTGGGCGTTTCTCTCCCTCTTCACTGGCCGCCGCGCGGTTGATCAGCCGACGCGCAACTTTTTCTACTTGTCGCCGTACCGACGCGACGGGCATGTTCGGCCGGCACTGCCACTGAACGTGACAGGCCTCCTGCGCACCATTCGGAGCGACATGCAGGCCGCCTTTGAGAACGCCGTGCGCAGCGCCAGCGCAGATGTGGGCAGCCTCGACCCCACTCCTCGAGGTAGTGGCATCGGGGTCGAGCACGCGCGGCAGTCGCACCCATCGCGGATGCGAGCGAAGCAGCGCAACTCTCAGAATTCGGACGACGAAGAGGCCACCATCATAGCAGACGTGCAGGGGCGCACGCACATGTTTCGGCCAACTCCACGCCACGACAATCGGGCTGGAGCGACGGCGGACAACGGCGGCGGCGGCGGAGGCAGAAACGCCTCATCCGCCTCCGCACGTGCGCGCACGGCCTGTGAGTGGTTCGACCTAGACCCACGTGTGCTGGCCGTAGTGAGCCTGCCAAGCTGCGTCGACGTGGCGGCGTTTCTGCGCGAGATTAATTTCGTCGCAGCCCGCCACGTACTGTGGGAGCTGGCGGTGCTCGGCGCGGTGTGCACGGGCGTCAGTGGGGCGACGCCAGACTGCGAGAGCACACCGCTGCACGACATGCTCTCCCGTGCAGCACAGTTTATGATTCTCCTCTCGCGCCTCGTCTTTACCGGTGATGCGGCGTCGGTGAGACGCACTTCTGCCCCAGACGGAGACAAGTCGCCCACTTCCGCGATGGCGGTAGCGGCTGCATCGTTCTCTCCGACCGTGGCGGCGCTGAAGGATCAGCTGCAGCGCTGTCTTGTGTACATGGCCGTACTTCTCATGAACTTCCTTGAAAGCTGTGACGCGCGGACACGGGGGAGGCACTGCAACCACGTCGAGTCCCTTCTGTATTGCGTCCTTGACGTGTGGCCAAAGCTGCCGGGGTTTCCGATGGTGCCGCACGTGTACGTGGCGGCAATGGAGGCGGTTGCGCAGCTTAAGCCGGAGACTTTGAGCCGCATGTCCTTCCAGGCACTGGCGCGTGAGTGGCAGGACGGTACCACAAAATCAGCGTCCATGACCACAGCTGCTGCGCTGGCTGCTAGCGCGGACCTCCTCCCCAGTTCGTCATCACCTCAGCTGAGAGAAAGGGAGGTGTCTGCGGCAGACGACAAGGACGATGACGAGGAGGGCGAGGGCAGCGAGATGCAGCATAGCAGAGCGGAAGAGACGCGTGCGATCATTATCAACGACGGCACTCATCGCCTCAACCAATCACCATGGGCCCGCGCGGGGCTCCTGCAAAACTCTCGTGTCGGTGCGCCGTCTCCTGGCTCGAGCCCTGTGCAAGATCGCTTCGGTCAGCATGTTACGCGCCTGCAGCAGCCACGGCGCTCCCAGCCTGGCGCACCGCTCTCGGTTGTGAATGAGTGGGGGCGTGCGCTGCCGTGGGTGTGCGATATCGCTGCTGGTCGAATTTTTCCCTTGGATACGCTGAGCGAGGCCGGACATCGACTCCTGCGCAAGCGCACGTGTCGAGCACTGTGGGGCATGTGGACGGGCACGAACACGACTGAGCAGCAGTACGTTGTGGCCTACATGCTTCACCGGGTGCTTTCGAACGTGCGCGAGAACGTTGTACTGCTTGAGTACATTGGCGTTCTCTTGACGCAGCTGCGCGGCGTCGTTCTCGTGGAGGCCCTTGCGCTGACCCCGCTGCCACGTGCCATCGTGAAGGCGGTACACCAGGCTATCGAGGCGATCACCGCAGAGCAGCATGACGAGGAAGCACGTCAGCAGGCTCTTAGTGGTCCCAGCTCTGGTGCTGTTGCGGCAGCGCAGCGCGAGCTCCGCCAGCGCCGTCGTCGCTACTACGCTCGTACTCAGATGACGCTGCACGGCCAACTTGTCAGCTTCTTGAGTATCTTCCAGAACGTCCGCAGCGACGCTCCGTTGGTCGCCGATCCACTGGCCCGCACCGCTGCGACGCCGCCGCACGTGCAGACGATGGGGGCGCAGTGCAGTTACTTCGACTCTACGCGCAATACATTCTGCTGGAATGGCCACCAGTGCCACCGTCAGCACGTCGTCCCCGTGAACGGGCAGCGTGGACGGGACGGGGAGGAGCACCGCTTTGGCCTGAACACGTTTGGTCTGGGGACGCAGCGTGCGCTTGACGAGATGCTCTCGGTGCTGGAGCACCACGGCTTCCCATGCCCACCTTCAATGTCAGCCACCACCACTACCGCACGGGGTGCGAGCAGCGCTGCGGGGGCGGGAGCAAAGGAGAGCGCGATGGGGACGGGGGAGGCGGGGGGGCAGGCTGTGGTGCGGCCACACGGCTTGCCAGAGGCCAGCGCCCCAGAGCTATGCACTGGGGCGCAACATACACATCAGCCGTCGCAGCGAGTGGTGCGGGTGCCTTTCTCAGCAGGCACTGCCAACCCCAACGCGGCGCCGAGCCGCCCTCAGACTGCGTACGAAGTGGAGCGACGCACTTGGCAGGATGAGCGGGTGCGACAGGATCGGCTTAGCACGAGAAACTACGCTCCCGCCGGCGCCCACGGCAACGGGGATGATGAGGGCAGCAATGGCAGGCCCGTCATGCCGTCACCAGCCGCTCTGGCAACAATGGAGGACATTGGACCAGAGAATTACCAGCGGCTGCTGCGAAGCGAGGGTCTGCCATGGCTACCCCTCTCCGCGCGACCCGCGCCGCCAACGTCGTCGCTGCAGCAGCACCGTGGCAGCCTCAGCGGTCCGCGCGAATTGGACTACGCTGGTGACGACATGGATGAGGAGACGCGGGACGTGCTCAGTCACCTCACCGGCGCCTTTCGCGACAGCCGCCGCGAGAGGTCACCGCTGCGACACCGCCTCCTCAACCCACTCACCGGGGCCGACTTCCGCACGGACTCACTGCGGCGCTCCATCATTCCGCACTGCGCCCTGTTCGGCCGCGACGTGTGCGAGGAGGTGGTGCGCATGACGTTTGATTTCATGGCTGCCCGACTGCGCGACGAGGCGGCCGAAAAAGTAGACGCGGAGCTGGAGCGAAAGCAGCAGCAGCAGGGAAGCACCGGTTGTGCCTCATTCTCTGGCCTCGCTGGAAACATCCGATCGCTTGATGGGGCGCTTTCAGCCTCCCCGCAGTTTCCATCGTCGCCGGTGGCTTCACCTGTCTCCACCACCACGTTGCCCTTTCCCGGAGTCTTGCCGGCTGCTGTTGTGGTCCCCATCGCCACGGCGAAGGTGGTGGCGGCGCGGCTCACTCTCCCGCGGGTGGAGGTGGTGGAGTGCGGTGTTGACGAAGTAATCGTGCACTTCCTGCTGACATGCTTCTCGACCTACTACACCACGTGCATGTATCTCGTCCGTACCCACCGCCCAGCTGGATCACCTGCCCCGCCTGCGGCCACATACGTCACTCCTGCTAGGTCGACGGCACTAGCATCCAGTCGCGATGCTTCAGTTGATGCCACCAGCGCCTACACCGACTCGCTTTCGGTTCTGTGTGCGTACATTACCCACATTGATCCCCCGAATCGCGAGAAGGCGATGCTCCTGAGCGGGCTACTGCTGACTGACATGCTGCGCCTTGAGGAGGATGTGTGGCAGCACATGGTAACGGTGCTGCGGACCACCGTGCAGATACACCGTAAGGGGAGGCGGCTGACCGAGAAGGCGTATGCCGCGCTTTCTGCCCATCACTTGCGGCTCACGCGTGTGTCAGCGACTACACCTGCAGAGCCGCCCTCTCCCTTGCGCGAAGAGGGCAGGGTGTCGGCAGTTGCAATACGGAAGAACTTCAGCCATCGGAAGCCCCGTGCTCAGGTGCCTATGCCCGTATCAGCGAATGACGCATCGCCAACAACGCCACCATCACAGCCGGCAGAGTCGGCAGAGCAGGAGGAGCTGCACGCTGACGATGCTGGTCCAGGAGCAGCGAAACACGAAGTGTCCGAAGCCGCTGCCGCTGCCATGCACCGCTACCTCATCCCCCTTAGCATCTTCCTTGCCAACCTCGAGCCGTACATCATCCGCCACCCTATCGCCTTCTACCACGCATTCCGTCGCTACTGCGAGGTGCGGTGGGTGCGCGCGGCGACGGGCGAGATGCCGGCGGCGTGGTTGGGGGTGTGGGTGCGACCGCGGCCCCCCGTAACAAGTGCTACTACCACCTCCGGAAGTCGTGGCCACAGCCCTCGTGCGACGCGCCGACCCCGCTCTGGTGCCGCGTTGACGCCGTCGCGTGATTTCGTGGAGCGCGTGCAGTGCTTTGTGCAGCACCTTGCGCGCAATGTGGAGGCTGGCCAAGGCCGCGCTACGCACGGCGCCATCATGCTTGCCGTTGTGGTGCAGTTTCCTGGCGTGTGCGAGGCGCTGCTATCCCTTAGCTTTGAAATGCCAGTACCGGCCAAGTATGCGGCGCTTCTCACGTCTACTGCCGGCGCGCGTGGGGTCCCTGCCAACTCTGCTGAGGCGTTGGCTATTCCTGCCGCCGTCTCTTGGGAGGGAGAAGGTGAACCTGCTACATCCGTGATGATGAACGGTGACGGCGGCTCCCCGGCGATGTCGCGGCCGCCACCTGTCATCGCCGTGCCTCCCTTTCTCGCTCTGGCGCTTTATTTCTGCTCTGCACTTGGCGAGACTTGTCGGAGCAGCAGCGGCAGCGGCAGCGGTGGTAACCACATCGCTGGTAGCGCCGACTTTGCCACCGCCATTTTCGCGCATGACCCGACCACCGTATCTAACGTGGTCGTGCGCACGCTCAGTTGTCTCGTTACGGCGGTGGAGGCGACAGCCATGTCAGAGGCACTGGTGGCGCAGGCCTCATCTCAGGCAGTCGAGGGCGCCGACAGCGTCAAAGCCATCAATGACGATCGAGAGATCAACGCGGAGGTCGTGACCGCATCTACACATGACGGCGTTGCGGCAGTGCCGGGAGCGGAGTCGGGAGTCCCTTCGCTGGTGGAAGACATCGAGCCAGCTGCCCAGCAGCAGCAGCAGCAGCAGCAGCAGCAGCTCGAGGCGAAAAATAGGGTGTGCCGCGTAAGGAAGACTCTCACACGCTGCCTGCACGATGTGCTGTGCTTCTTGTGGCGTGGCAGCCCACAGCCAGCGACGGCGGCTCTGCCAGCTCGTCAGCGGGCCACTCAGCAGCGCATGGGCCTCAGCAGTGTTGTGCAGGAGGCATTCCTACGCTTCTTCAACCACCTTGGCCGTCTCGGCCTCCTTGGTCTTCTCTTTCGCGTGTGCTTGCTGCAGTCGTGCGAGCACGGCCGCGACGCAACGTCGCTGTTGCAGTTGCTCGCGCATCAGCTTCTCGCCTCGGGTGAGTTCAAACTGGCGGAGACGCTGTCATCGTCTCAGAGGCGCTACGCTGCGCAGCAGCAGGACATGCAACAGCAACAGCAGCAGCAGCAGCAGCATCGGCCGCCGCGTGGGCTGCCGCGGTCGAGTCTCTGGATAAGCCAGGGCAGGGGCCCGGCCTCCTTGCGCCGCCCATACCCTGATTTAACAGGGCAGGAGCTTCCCAGTACGCTGAACTGGCCTCCATCTCAGCTGCGTGGTGCGGAGGATCAGCCCAGCCTACGGCACGCCTTTGACCACTTGGAGGCGCTGCTTGCGCGCGACGCGATTCACAGCGGCAGTGGCGACACCGTGCGAGTAGCCGACAACGTACTGGACGTCACCTCGAGCTTTGCAGGGGAGCACGGCATGGGCGCCGAGGTGCCGGATACGAGTGCGCTACACACATTTCTCAGCTTTGAGGAGGAGCAGCAGGAGGGGGACGTGGAGGGCAACGACGACGAGAGCGGCGACAACGGTGACGACGGCGACGATAGTGGCAGAGGATTCGGCGAGGGTGCGGGACGTGATGGTGCAGCGGCACAGCCCGCGGCGCCTAATGGTATCGACGAGAGTGACACGTGGTCACCAATGCAGCCGGTGAGGCGCGCCGCTGGGGTGCGGTCCGTTCAGAGCAACCACGACAGCGGTGAGGAGGGGGAACCGAACGTGAGCGCACACGGTAGTGTGCAGCGGCGCTCTCTACAGCAGGCTCTGTCGTCGTCACCTCCTATGGCTGACGCATCTGTCGTGCGCATGCCCATAAGCCCGCAGCTGAATGCCTCCACCATGGCGTCGCAACGGACATCCTTGGTGATGAGGTCAGGGCGAGATGATGTCGTCCGCGGCGGCGTCGGCGATGATGACGAGCACCACCATCGCCGTGCGGTGGCGCTGGCGACGTATGAGGAGGCTGTCATACGCTCACTGCGTGCCGAAGAGGCAATGGGGCGTCACCGGCGACGCTCGCACAACGACGGCCATGCGGAGGCGGCGGCGGTGGAGGACGACGCGGACTACTCGACCCCCGAGGAGGGCGATGAGGAGGAGGAGATCGGCCTTTTCGCCGATGTCATGGCCGATGACGGTGCCGACGTGGAGGAGGACGAGGACGAGGACGACGTGGGGCACCTTCTCCGCAATCAGCCGGAGATGACGGGCTTCTTTGTGCCCTCCCCGCTAAATTCTCCGCGGACCGGCGCGGGTGGCGGTCGACGCCGCAGGGATGACGACGACAGCGCCGGGGAAGATCATGCAGGTGGTGACGGCGACAACGACGAGAACGACGACAGTACCTCCGCCGACGATGCAGAGACGTATGAGGAAGGCGAAGACGATAACGACGACGAAGGCGACGCCGCCTTGTACTACGACAACACGGGGCGCTTGCTGTCGGGGAGGGACCACCTCGAGGACGCCCTGCTTGACATGTATGCGCCGGAGCTGGTTGCCGACGGTGGCGACTCCGGTGCCTTGCGTCATGGCCTGACACAGCAGACGGCTGGCGGCCTCACGTACCTTAACGACGATCCGGTTGGGCGCCCCACCGCAGCGGCTACGACGGTGGAGCGGGCGCAGAGTTTTGCAGCGTGCGCCTACCGCGCCATTGTGCTGTCAGTGCGTCCGCTGGCTGCTCACAACGTGGTGGAAACGGAGACGCCGCCGCTGCCGGCTCTGCGCGCGTCCGAGGAGGAGGCACCGACGCCGGAGGTGAATTACCGCAGTCGCGACAGCAACGACGGCAGCGCCAACCCGGCGTACCAGTTGTCGGTGGAGGCTCACCAGCGCAGCGCTGGCGCTGCCGAGGACTTTGGAAGTCCTTTTCCGCAGCTCAATCCTGCCACATCGTATGCCACTACCACCGTGGCACCAACTTCAGGGTGGCTGCCGCCGCAGCGCCGCCCACTGCCGTCCACCAGTTTGCCATCGACCTTCTCGGCGGCGATTGGGGTGGAGAGCACCCCGAGCGACCAGATCATGCGTCGCGGACGCGACTCACGCTCGCCTTTGGAAGTAACCGTGCCAAGCGCCACCATCACCGGGGCTTCCACCGAAGGCGCTTCGCACGATGCACCGCTTCCCACGACCGCCGCCACGTCGCAGCGACCAGGGCACGAGACAGCCAACTCAGCAGGCACGGTAAGCGCAGCGGCGCCAGCAGCAGCGGAGGTACAGCCCGGGCCCAGCACAACTGGCGAGGGTGACATGAGTGTGGGTGCTCTTACCGCACGCATCCTGGCCCTTTTCGCAGCTGGCGACCCAAGCCCCGACATCACTGTACCGGCAGGCCCACTGCCGCCACAAACTGCCCAATCGAGTGCATCAGCTGTGTCTGAGCAGCCGACGAGCGCAACTGCAGCCGCCGCAACTTCCGCTGCGCCGGAGCCGTGGGAGGGCATCCTCAACCCACAGTTCCTCATCGAGATGCCCGAGGACGTCCGCAGCGAGATCTTGTTCGACAGCATGAGCCTGCTCCGCGGCGCTGACGAGCGTGAGGTGCAAGGGCAGCGCACCCGTCTGTACCCGGGCTTTCTTAGCGCGATGCCTGAGGATGCGCAGCGGCATGCCGTGGAGGTGGAGGCGCGATGGGTGCGGGTGACGGGCGCCGACAATAATGCCAGCGAGCTGTACCAGACGCTGCTCCTCGTTGATGCCGAGACACGCCGCGACCTGCTGCTGCAGTGTGACCTGGAGCTTCTGCGCTCCTACCCTGAAGTGCTGCGGGAGGCAACGGAGTTGCGCGCCGAGGTGGAGCGGGCACGCGAGGAGGCTGAGCGGGCCACGCGGCGCGAGCAGGAGCGGCGCCAGCACCAGCGTGAGCAGGCAGAGCAGCAGCAGCAGGCAAACCAGCACCAGTCGCGCTTATGGATGCTGGGTGCCTGGGATAGCACGCGGGACGCAAGGGGCGGCAGCGCAGCAGTCGTTGCAGCCGGCGCCCGCACCAGCTTGCCGGTCCTGCGGGACATGGAAACGGTTGAGGGTGTCATGAGAGTCATGTTTGGGCCGCCCACTCACCTGTACGAGGTGGTGAATCAGGAACTCTTCTTGGCACGTAGACTGTACCGATGCGAGATGGTGCTACAGGCACTCGAGCTGCCAACGTCTTCGGCCATATTGCACTCGATGAGCGTGTACACCGACAGAGCGGCAGCATCGGCGGATGTGGGCGCTTCCGGACTGATGCTTTCACCGCTGCACGAGGATGATGCGGTGCGTGATGTTATGGTGTTTAACCACCGGAATAGCGTGCACCGTGGTGGCAACACCATCATGCGCCACGCTCCGCCGCGCGGCGCTCCGATCGCGGCTGCCAGTACTGCTGCTGCTGCTGCTGCTGCTGCTGCTGGACACTACCACCTCCCGCAGTTTCCCTCATTGCAGTTGCCACTATCCAGGGAGTTCATGGCATCAGACTCATCCGTGTCCCCACTGTCACCGTCACCGCATACGCAGCCTAGCGGCGGTGGTGGCGCCTTTGCCGCGGAGCATTCCGCTTCGGGGCCTCACGCGGCGCCGACGACACCGCTGACATCGCTTGCAGCGCTGAGTGAGTCGATGGTTCCAGTACAGGAATCACTGTATCACCCCCTCGCCCTCCCCCTACCTGACGTACCAGAGGACATTGTTGCTCGTTGCATCGAGCTGCTGCGATTGCGAGCAACGGCGCCGCTGGCGCTGCCGTGCAACTTGCTGACAGGCATCAGCTGCCTGGACCAGGAGCTACAACGCTTCATGCAGCTGCTCATGTCCAACACAGGCACAGCGGTCCGAATCGCCTGCCAGCTGCTGGACTTGATGGCAGCCACGCCGACGACGACAACGGAGGATGCGTCCCTCAACGGCGCGGCAGGCCTTGGCAGGTCCGCCCCCGCCACCCCTCGCGCGTCCCCGTCCTCGCCCGCTGCGCCGTTGTCCCGCTTCCCGCGCACGTTGTCGACGAGCGAGCTGGCCGCGAACCGGCAGTTCGTCAAAGACGCCACGACTCTCTTTGTGTCCCTTGTGAAGCAAAATCAAGCTGCGGTTTCCGCCTTCTTCCTCCTACCTGACAGCACCGTTGACACAGCCACCCTGAAGCCGCTCGACGCACCGTTGGACCCAGCTGAGGAGCGTGCGGTGCAGTATGGTCTGTGGAACCGGCTGTGGCGAGTCGCGCGGCAGCACGTGCATGTGCCCAGCTTCGCGCTGGCACTGGACAAGCTGCTGCAGCAACTTCTGCGCTGCCGGCGCTCCATGACGACCGCCTCGGAGGACAACGAGCTGACCACCGGCGCCGACCCCAACGCCAGCGAGCCGCTCACAGAGACGCTCATCGCGCACCCGCGGCATCCGCACCGACTTCGGTGGACGAACATCCGCCTCCTGTCCAACTACGAAGACGGCGGCTACGTGTGCAATGTATGCGGTGTCAACCCGGGCTTCGACTACTGCTTCCACTGCTCCTCCTGCCAGTTCGACCTCTGCGCGAACTGCTCTCGTGAACGCCTGACGCTCGTGGAGACGCAGCAGCGCGCGCGGCGAGCGGCAGCCCTCATGCTGCAAAGCGTGCCTGAGACGGTGACTTCAATGATGCTGCTGCTGCGACACCCGCTGTGCCGGTCCGACATTGCGATGGGCGTCGTGCATCTTATGTCGTTCGGTCTCCAAGAGTGCGGGGCGCGTGAGGGCGTGAGTATGCTCTCTGGTGACGCCGCCGGCAGCATCGCAGGAGTCGTCTCCCCGACGGGCGTGCCAACTTCCCTGCACGCCGCCTCCGCACCGCTGCAGGGCGGCGGTGGCAGTGCGCGTGTCGGCCCTATTCAGCTCCTGGAACAGGAGCTCGTCGAGCTGGCCGAAGCCAGAGTGCGCGCGTTGAAGAAGGCACGTGACGAGTTCCGCCAGGAGGTGTACGCGATTTTGCACACCAGGTCCCGCAACAGCGGCCACAGTGCCGGGGTTGGTGTGGCTGCTGTTGCCCCGACGCGGTCGCAGCTGACTGGTGGCACGAGCGTCAATGGGCTCTCTGGCCGCCACACGTGGCAGCAGCTGAGCATCCCAGAGGACTACGTCTTTGACACCGACACTGCCATGGCGCTTCTCGTCAAACTCGACATCAAGAACAGCGAGGGGGATGCCATCCAGCTGCTTTTCGAGCCGTACGTGGCCACCATGCGCTCCGAACCGCGCGCCTTCACGATGCTGTGGCGGGCAAGCCAGGCGTATCTGCTCGACGTCTCGACCCTGCTGGAGCACGTCGCGCCGAAGGAGGTCCTTCCGCTGCCCTCGTGCGTCTCGTCCATACTCCAAACCTTCTGCAAGTACCACATGAGCGAATCCCGACTGCTCGGCGCCTCTGCGAGCGCACGGGTGCTGACGGACAGTCGCAGCAGCTTAGCCGGTGAGACAGAGCACTTCCTGCACGCCTCAACTAAGCCGTCGTCCGTGTCGGATCGAGCGGTGCGCGAGTTGGCAGAGCACCCGGAAGCCGCTCATTGGATGACGGCTGCCGGCACGCATTTGTCTGAAGAAGGTCCGAAGAGCGCCGAGGAGCTGCAGCACCGTCGGCTGCCGCGCGTGGTGCGGATGGTCTTGGAGGAGAACCGCACGACTCTAAACACGCTCTTCCACTGGGATGGAAATCTCCTCAAGGACAGCTTTGCGTTTCTCAAGTACGAGCCAAACCTGATCGACTTCAACTTCAAGCTGACGGACTTTCGGCGGCGGCTGGGCCTACGGCGTGGACCGAACATTCTGCTTCGCGTGAACCGCCAGACGTGCCTGCTCGATAGCTTCAAGGAGCTGCAGAAGGTGAAGTCCTTTGGCGGCCAGCTGCACATCCGCTTCCATGGCGAGGAGGGCGCCGACGCTGGCGGGCTGACACGGGAGTGGCTGCAGCTTCTCTCCGAATCCATAGTCGACGAGAGCTACGCACTCTTTATCCACTCGCAGGATAGCATGTCCTTCCAGCCAAACCCCTTCTCCAGCGTCAACCCCAACCACCTCGAGTACTTCCAGTTTGCGGGGGTCGTGACGGGGCTGGCGATCGCCCACAACGTCCCCATCGATATCCACTTCACGCGCGCTTTCTACCGGCACATCATTGGTCACCGCCCTGTCTTCTCCGACCTGCAGAGCTTTGATCCGGAGCTGTACACGAACCTCAACTGGATCATGGAGAACGACGTCACGGACCTTGGCTTGACCTTCGCCGTCAACTACGACCGCTTCGGCTCGGTGGAGGAGGAGGCGTTGGAGCCGAACGGAAAGGACACGGCGGTGACGAACGCGAACAAGCAGCAGTACGTCCGACTCCTCTGCGAGTTTCACATGACAAGGCGCACGGAGGATCAGCTGCTGCGCTTCCTGAAGGGATTCTATTCAGTGATCCCTCGCCGCGAGATCCAGTGCTTCACGGAAAACGAGCTGGAGCTGGTCATCAGCGGCATGCCCAACATCGACGTCGAGGACCTGCGCACGCACACCCTATACGAGGGCTACAGCAGCACCTCGCCGCAGGTGCGTTGGTTCTGGGAGGCGGTCGGCTCCATGAGCAAGGAGGACTTGGCGAACCTGCTTCAGTTTACGACTGGCTCGTCGAAGGTGCCACATGGAGGCTTCGGCCATCTCGAGGGATCGAACGGCCGCTCGCTGCCCTTCACGATCAGCCGCTGGGCCGTCACCAAGGAGGACCTTCTGCCGCAGGCGCACACATGCTTCAACAAGATCGACCTACCCGTCTATAACTCCGCTGCGGTGCTCAAGGAAAAGCTGATGCTGGCGATCACGTACGGTACGATGGGCTTCACGATGGTGTAGTAGTGCAGGGCCGGGGAGAGGGGAGCTCGTTGGACAGAGGAGTGTACACGTGAGGAGGAGGAGGAGGAGGAGTGTGTGTTAGTGGTTTCTTTTCTCTTAATTCCGCCATCTGCCGTCTTCTCGCTCGTTCGCTCGCCGTGCCTCTTCCCTTTTTTCGTTTTCAGTTGGGCGTGTATTAGCGTCATGAGACGTCTGTGCAGTTTGTCCACGTGACTCACAAGGCCCGTTGGCGGCATATTTGCATCTACTACTGTGGGTGAACTGCGCGGATCAGGTGGCCTGGTGCTTGCCAAGTGGCATTGCATGCAGTGCCGATGTTTTACGCCGGAAGCGAGAGGCCCCTTTCCTTTTCGCTTGCTATGCCGCCTGATCGACACCCCCCACACTCCTGCAAGGCACGTTGCACCGGTGAGAGTTTCCCTCGAATGGCCTCATGGGAAATTTACCTCCTCCGCGAAATGATTGCTTCACACCTCTGCCCCCCCCCCCCTGCACGGTCGCTCCCACCGTCTGCTGCACGCGAAACGAGAAAACGACTCCCGTGCACACACACATACACACACACACCCACACACATGCACATCTTCGTATTGAACAGACGTCACACGTGAGTACTCAAGTGCGCAGCACCTTCTCTCCTCTCTCGTAGTAAGCTGTCCTACCATCACCTCTATTGGGTGTATGATAACCTACCGCACTCCTCCCACCTCTATCGCTTTCTCTTAGCTTCCCAGTAACGATGGCCTCCCTCCAGCATGTGCGCGATGTGCTGGCGAAGCTGGTCAGCTTCGAAACTGTGAGCATTCGCACGAATCTGCCACTGATCGAGTACGTGCAGGCGTACCTTGCGGAGTGCGGTGTGAAGCAGGTGACAGTGATGCGGTCGGCGGACGGGATTCACGCGAATCTGATAGCGACGCTGCCGAGCGCCGACGGGCGTGTGGAGGGCGGGCTGATCCTGAGCGGGCACACGGATGTGGTGCCAGTGGATGGGCAGAAGTGGGACAGCGACCCATTCGTTCTGACGGAGCGTGGGGGCAACCTGTACGGGCGCGGGTCGTGCGACATGAAGGCATTCATCGCTGTGTGCCTGGCGCTTGTGCCGGGGTGGGTGCGGGCGCCGCTACGGAAGCCCTTGCAAATTGTGCTGACGTACAACGAGGAGACCACGTTCGACGGCGTGCGGCAGCTGATGCGTGAGCGCGGTCAGGATCTACAAAAGTGCGAGGGCTGCATCATTGGGGAGCCGACAATGATGGACCTGGTGATTGCGCATAAGGGCATCAGTTTCAGCTACCTCACCTTCAAGGGCAGGGCTGCGCACTCCTCGCTGCAGACCGCCGGGTACAACTCAATCGAGCCCGCGATGCGCGTATTTCAGAAGTTGTTCGAGATGCGCGATCGCTTCGCCAGCGATGGCCCCTTCGAGGAGGGCTTCCACATTGGCCACACGACTGTCTGCCCAGCTCTGACGACCGGCGGCAATGCTGCGAACACGATCCCTGCCGAGTGCTCGATAGGCTTCGAGTTCCGCAACGTGCCGTCTCACCCTGCGTCAACAATTAACAAGGAGATCTGGGACTTCATCAGGGCAGAGACGGAGCGCGTGAAGCTGGCGTGCCCAGAGGGCGGTATGGAGGTGGTGAGGCGCGTCGAAGTCGCGCCCTTTGGCGGCCAAAGCGATGCACCAGTGGTGAAGGCGCTTCTTGCCGCCAGCCCCGAGCCACGGGCGGTGACGAAGGTGTCGTTTTGCACCGAGGCGGGTGAGTACCAAGCCGCCGGCATCAATTCCGTCGTGTGCGGTCCCGGCAACATTGAGCAGGCCCACAAAGCAAATGAGTTTGTGTCGCTGGATCAGCTGGACAAGGGCCTGTTGGTGATTCGTCGCGTGGTGCAGCTGATGTGCGGCGGGAGCGAGACAAGCCAGCTGTGAGGGTGTAGCTCGCGGAGTAGTCAAGAGGGCTACGCCAGAGGTAGGAGGAGCGCAAAGTAATGGTGAAGGGAGGGGGGCGGTGGTAGACGGGAGAGGCCCAGGGGCTGCCTGTGGTGGTGGTGGTGGTGGCTGCGCCTGCTCTCGCCGTCTACTTCCCTTCCTTTCTTCCCTCGGAGTTCATGGCTGCAGTCAATGCCACTCCCCCCCTCTCTCTCGGTGTGCGTATGTACGCATCACCCCCACCGTGGCATGCCACATGCGTGCGAATCATCTCCAGCGCACAACAAAGAGGAACGCGAGCGTGTGACAATCGCCCGCATGCGTGCGATGCTTCCAATCAGTGATGTGTGGTACTTGTTTGAGGTGGCGATGCGCCAGGGTCTCCCTCTCCCTCCCTCCCCTCTCCTCTGCTTTTCCTCCGCCTCTTCCCTTTACTTTCTTCATAGTTTACCGCCTTTCTACTGAGCACACTCCTCGCCTGCGCGCGTCTGCGTCTGCCTGCCTCGTGCGCTGCTGCCCCCCTCTTCTCTCTCTCTCTGTGCAATGGACCAGTGGCAGAGTTGCTCACTCGCGGAATCTCTCCCCTCTCCCCCCTTCTCTCGTCATTGTATTTCTCTTCCCCCCGCCCCCCCCTCCTACACACAAGCGCCTGTGCGCGCAGGCTGCCGCACTGTTCTCTTCTTCGGCACCTCGCACACCGTCATCTCCTCCCCTCGCCGTGCGAGGGTTTCAGTGCATTTCTGCACCCCTTTCTCTCCCCCTCTCTTCCACTTCGGAGTTGGTGCGCTTGCGCTTGTGGTAACATGAGTGGCGCTCTCTCCCCCCCTACTTTGAGAGCGGCATGTCGTGGCGGGTGAAGTGGGTCAGTGAAAGGAGGAAGGCGATGTTCTCTTCGACCCTTGTGTTTCCCTAATCAGCGCTCCCTCACGACAGATGGACATCCCAGTGTGTAGCATCTCAGGATTCACTACTCCACTCTGTGTAGGGAGGCCAAGCCCCCCCCCCCCCCCATCTCTCTCAGTGCCGAGCCGCCCCTGGTGGCGACCGCCATAAGGGGAGTGTCTGCAGGGCGATCTGCGGAGTGGGGGCCGTGCTTCGCTGGCTGTCTGCGGCGGCTTCGTGCTGCGCGGCTGGGCCTGTGGCGGGCCGGCGGGCGGGGTGGTGTGTCGCCACCCGTTGTGTGGCGGGGCGCAGGTGCATTGGAGGGGGAAAAAGCCCTTTTCGTTCCTCTCCTCTCTGAAGGGGCTGTGGGCGCCACGGTGCTCCGTCACGATGTACTCGGTGCTCTCAGTCCCTCCACTGCTGCTGGGAAGGTCCCTGGGCATGCGCGCCTACATACGCGGCTATTGAACCACCACCCCCCTCTCTCTCCCCCTCACTCCTTCTGTTCACCTTTTCCCAGCTGCCCCCCTTTCCCTTCTCTCTCTCTCTCTCAAGAGCACCGCTCTCGACACCGTCACGGTGAAAGCGGCGAGGAGGGATGAGGCAGGCTTGCCTGTGTAGACCGAGAGAACACGCGCCAAGTTGTGTGTTGTTTCGCTCGACCGCTCTCGAGGCCGACTCTCTCTCTCTCCCTCATCCTGCGTGGCTCAGTCCGTGGCCGTCGCTTCTCCGTCTTATTCGTTTTCGCCCTCTCCTCTCTCCACCCTACCTGTTCTGGCACGCACTCCCGTGATGCATTGCTCCGTCATGAGGTGCGCCTGCACCGGGGCTAACCGTGGAGGCGTGCGCAGCGGTGTGGCTGAATGCCGGGTGTGCTCCCTCCCTTTCACCACCCTTTGGCTTCTCGGGTTTGTTTTTCATCTCTCGCCTACGCAGTCTAGCCACCGACGACCGCCTCGAATCCTACGCCCCCCCTCTCTCTCGTCCTCTCTCTTCACCCCCCCCCTTCCCCCCTCCATACACGCATCAGACCCCCACCCCCCTTTTGCTGTTGTTCGCCCTGTCTTCGTGGTCGCAGGTAGCCCATCATACATGTCTCCTCCTCTCCTGTGCGATGATACACTCCCACGCGTCCACGCGCCCACGTACCCCGCCCCCCTTCCCCACCCCGCATCTGCTCAAGTATGTTAACGCAACCCCCTACACCATCCTTGCCATCGCCGTCATGACTGTCGTTCGTGCGGCCCTCCTGGGGGTTGGCCCCGTAGGGCAAGGCGTCTATGGCATTGCGCAGCAGCGCCACGATGAGTTCAAGCAGAAGTTCGGCGATACGAGGCTCGTCACTGTTAAGAAGTTCCCTCGTACGCGACCTTCACAGAGCCGCGTCAGGCCGGAGGGCTGGGCAGACGACGCGGAGCCCCTCACAGACGACATTGAGGACATCTTTCGCGCTGACGTGCATGTCATCTTCGAGGCGATGGTGGGCGAGGAGCCGGCCTTCACGTATACCTCCAGCGTACCATTGTGCAGCGTGGGTGCTCGGTGATGACCGCCAATAAAGCGATGCTCACCCGGCACGGCGCTGGGCTGCTGAAGCCGGCCACCTCTCGCACCCCGACATCGTCATCGTTTCCAGCGATGCGTGTGTGTGTGGGCTTTGTGGCGACGGTGGCCGCCGGCGTTCTGATCATCAAGACACTGCAGAGTAGCTGCCATGTCCAGCATGTGCACAGAATCGAAGGCATTCTCAACGGCACGAGCAACTACGTCCTTACAGAGCGGCGCGTGAACCCAGAGAAGGCCATTGAAGAGGTGCTGAGGAGGACTCCGGGGCTGGGCTACGCAGAGGCTGACCCGTCTAACGATGTCTCCGGCCAGGACGCCTTGATGAAGTTGTGTGTGATGCGGCCCATCGCATTCAGTCATCAGCCGAATCGCTCGACTCTCCCCGTGGCAGGCATCGACATCCTCACGCCAGAGATGCTGCGGGATGCGAGGGCGAAGGGCCTGCGCTACCGCCACGTGGTGCGTGCTGCGACAGAGGTGGTGGCGACATCGTCCTGCGCTCCGAGCACGACAGCGGTGAGGGAAGAGGTGCAGTCGCCTACGCGGCTGCTGCACAGGCATCTGACGTGTTCGGTGAAGCCGATGCTGCTGGGTCCGGAGCATCCACTGTACCACATGGACGGCAGGATGAGCACCGTGCCTGAGTGGAAGGACTACCTTGGCGTCCTGACGATCTCTAGTCCTGGCGCCGGTATGTACCCCACCGCCGTGTGCCATGATGGAGGACTACGCACTGTGGATGGAGGCAATCCGCCGACCCTAAAGCAGAGTGGGAGCCCCCGTGAGTGAGGGAGTAGGAGAGGGCGCAGGGCGGAGGTAGAAAGGGATGAGCAGTGCGTGTGGGTATTGGCACTCGCATAACTCGCAGGAGAGATTTGGCGCGCACTCCCCTCCCTCACCACCCACTCGCACCTACAGAGCTTCTCTTGCTACTTATCCACCGCGGCGCACCCACGCCTGATGGCCCCCCCTCCCCCCTTCCGCACAACTGCGGCTCGGCTCTCGCGTTTGGCTGAGTCCCCATATCGATGTGACCTCGCGCAGCTGTGTATGCGCGCGTTGGTAGTGGAGGTGGCGATGGGGGCCCTCGTGGTGATGGACGGCGGCGGTGGATGATGCAGTAGGCGCTAGCTTCTTAAATCGTGCTCCGGCTCAACCCCCCACCCCTCTCTCCTTCCCACACTCGTCTCCACCCCGTGCGAGCAGCTGAGCAGAACGAAGAGGGGGGGAGAGAGAGCGCCCAGGGGATGGGGAGAGAGAGAGAGAGCAGCGCGGCTGTCGTGTGCTACGCACAACGGCAACATCGCATCGTTCGCAAGTGGAAGGACAGGGCGTGCGGCAGCAACAGAAGATGTGCGACACGCGCCCACGTGTTTGCTGAGAGGCAGTCTCGCTTCTTCGTGTCGTCAGCAGCATCATCAGCATCATCATCATCGTCGTCGTCTCTCCGCATTTTTTTTTTTGCCTTCACCCGCTTTCCGTTTCCCTTGTTGTGCATGTCGTGCTGGTGAGTGCGCGTTTCTCCCTCTCGGCGTCTGTGTGCCTTCGCCAAGGCTGTGGGCGGAGGAGTACAGCCTGTGCCCACGTAGAGGGAACGCGCGCACGCGAGAGGGAGAGTCCCATACAAGGCAATAGTTGCACCTTCAGCCTGCGACCCCTCTCCCTTCTCCCTTCCCGGACATGTGCATGACACACTAGTCGTATCGAACCGTGCACCTAGGCGCGTTCACGCTGGTGTCTGACGCTGGCGCCTCTGCTGCCGCTAGTGTCCCTTGGGCTCCCTTCTTGCCTTCTCTCTCCCTCTCTCTCGCACCTTCCCTCTTGTCCTTCATGGGGAGGGGGAGGGAGGGAGGGAGGCGCGGCGTAATGTGGTCAGGAGCCCTCTCCCTGTGATTCGTTGCCGTGCTCCTTTCTTTCCCATCTTCATTCACGAACGTGCGTGTTGACTGGAGTGCCTTCCCCTTCTCTCACCATCCGCCTCTCTCTGTTTCTCCCCCCTCCCCCTACGCTTCACCCTTGTGCGTGAGTCTACGCTTGTCTGCCTCCCACCGTTTGCCCACCACCTGCGAGTGACCACGGCTCCTCTCATTCTTGTTTGTTATTGTCTCCCCAGCACTCTCCCCCCTCCCCCTGACCTCCATCAGCACCTCGGAGCCCTGCACCTCCTCTCTTGCCTTCCACCGTCACCGGCTCCACCCAATTCAGCAGACACTTGTGAAGACGTCAACGCTCTCAGGGCCATTGTGGAGTACGTCCGTCTTCACGGTATACGCCACCTGCAGCGATACGTGGCGAGTGGCTTCACCCTTCCCTCCCCACCGTGCGGTCCCCTTCTTGTCAGCCCAAGCGAGAGAAGCACAAGGAAGCCAGGCCAACTCCATACCTCCTTAGAGAGGAAGTGAGCCTTCCTCCCACTGCGAGGCGGTGCCGCTGCACTACGTGGCACCCACAGCAGCAGTCAAAGGAAAAGCCCGCTGGTTCACGAGTGGCTCTATTGCCCCCCTCCCCATCTCCCTCTCCTTCTCTCCAGTTGAAGAACATTCGTGGGAGACGTTGATTAAGGCAGCAGTGCGAAGAACGTGGGTGTGCGTGTGTGCATGACATGACGGTGCGTGCGTGCTGCACACGCCTCTTTACCTCTTCGCTGTTAAAGCTGTTTTGCTTTGTTTATTTTTCTGCTCGTGCTCTTCTTCGTCCTCGCTCAGTCTCCGCCTCCCCCGTGTGGCTCTCAGACTGAGACTCGTGCGTGGACAACACGACATTGGTTGCTACGACACACACACGCCCACACACACACGCCCACGCCCACACACACAAGGGCATACGTACGTGCGCGAGCGGTGCTTGGCTTTCCTCCTTATTTTAGTCTCTCTTCCCGCTTGGTGATTCTGTCAGTGCCTCAAAAATTTCTTCTCTTCTCTTCTCCCTCCCCCTCTCGTGTGCGCGGTGCTGTGCTGCTCCCCCCCTCCTCAACGTCTTCTTCACCTTCTTCTGCTCTCCAGCGCATACACAGCGTAGGCGACACACTTACCCAGTCCACTCAGGACTGGCAGCATACGCCACAAGCAACCCCCCCCCCCCCCCACACACGTCCACTAGTCCCCTCCCTCGCGTGTTGTGTCTGACGGAAGGTCTTTGACTTTCCCCTTCTCTCTCTTTCCTTTACCTCTTCATTGTACTTTGTCCTTCAGCAGAGGTCAAACGCGCCACCTACGCGAGTGAGTGAGTGTGTCTGCCTGTTCGTCTGCCCCTCCGCCTCATCGTCTTCTCTCTGTGTTGTTCGTGTCTCTCCTCTCGGCCTGCGACGTGGATGCATCGGGTGACAGTCGCTGAGCCTCTTGCGTCTGCACAGTTGTGTGAACATGGTGCGTGTGGTACCACTTCGCTCATTTTCATTCTGGGCTCTACGAGACGAGAGGCGCCCTCCTCCCTCTCCCTCTTCAGCACGTCACCGACGTGTGCGGGTGTGTGTGATTGACGCTCTCTTTCGCTTCTTTCCCCTTTGGGTTTTTTTTCCTCCCCCTCTTTGCTGTTGAGACAGCGGGTGAGCTCTGCGCAGCGGTAAAACGTGTCTCGCACAGCCTCTCCTCTGTCTCTCACACACGGACGTGTGGGTGGCGTGCTTGCTTTGGTTCGTGCAGTGCGTCATCCTCAGCTTTCTTCTTTGTGCCTTGACCGAAAGGGTGTGTGTGTCGCTTCTCGCCGCCCATGTCCGGCTCACAGCTCGACAGCACCGCCGCGAGTAACGAGATGTCACCCACTGCGGTTTCCTCGACCTTCGCCGCGTCATTGCCGCCGATCCGGTCGTTACCAGCGACGATAACGCCGTCCCCATTGGCGGTGTTGGCGCAGCAGCAGCAGCAGCAGCAGCACGACTTACCACTATCACCACGTCGTGCTCCTTTTCACCATATCGACTCAACTGCTGATGACCCGCTCGGTTCCGATCGACTATACACCCAGCGAAGCAACTGTGCGCTGCTGGACACCGTTCATCATGCCAAGGCCGCATCGAAGCCGGTGCTGCATGTCGTACAGCAGGAGCGCCGCGCCAGTGATTCTGATTCTTCTTCCTCTCCCCCTCCCGCCGCAGTAGCGCGGTTGGCGAGCCAGAGTGTCGACATCACCTACTCCACTTTGTGCGTGGACCACGATGATGCAGCAGCCTACGCGAAGTCTTCTTCAAGCACCGCAAGAGCAGCGACGACCTCCATGCACACCGACGAGGCTCGTACATCAAGAGATGGACTGCCGGCCCGACCAACGCAGGATCAGTCAAGCTCAGAGGGTAATGCCGACTCTGCCGCTGCGCAGGCCCGCACAAAGACCCCAAGCCACACCACGGCTGTTGGAGCATCCAACATCACTTCCTCTACGATGACTGTCTGCTGCAGTGGCATCGCGGCAGACGCAACAACGGTGGCGATCATCGCTACTCAGCACAGCCCTTCGTCTCTTGTCAATGCGAGCAGTGACGCATCACCCACCCCAACCAGCATGGGGAGCCAGGCGCCCTACTCGCCGCTCAAGCCAACGTCGATCTCCCTGCAACCGGAGGCGGGTGTAAAAGGCACGCTAAATACTACATCGCGGGACTCTGCAGAGCAGCAGCCCAGCGGTGATGGGGGCCTGACAGCAATGACAACGACGTCGACCGCCACCAGCACGAGCACAGCGGCAAATGCATTGCCTCTCCCGATGCCGTGCCCCACCATAGGAGAGCCCAAGGCATTATTGCCGTCTCGAACAGCGCCGCTGATGTTCCTGCCGGGCGATGACTCACCGCAAAGTAGCTCCACAGCGACATCAGAAGCGGGAGCAGCCCCGTTAGTGCCGCGCCGTGAAAAGCGTCGTCCACCGTCACTCTTTGCAGGCTTACCGATGACGGCGACATATTCAACCGTCGCCATCCGACCTGTGCTGATCCCGCCAGCTGTTGGCAGACTGGAGGATCGATCACTCACGCAGCCAGCGGCCGCCTTGATGCATCCGTGCGCGGCGCAGGCAATGCATCCGACTTCTCCTCCCCTTCAAACCAACCAGCTTCTGCCCAGACAGCTACAGCGGCCGTCGGCGCCTCCGCTGCGCACGTCTGGCTGGCTCAGCCCATTATCCGGTAACCTCGTTTCATTGACGTTACCGACGATCCACGACGATGCCGGTGGCGAGAGGGGCACCAGTGAAGGGCGGCTGAGCACGTCGGCTACCAGACGAGAGATGGACGGGGTGATGAAGGCACCGCCGCCCATGAAACTTACCATCTCTGCGCCTGCGCCTGTGAAGCAGTTCGCAGCCTTTTTGCCCATGACCTCACCGCCGCTTCGATCCAGCGGGACAACCTACCCGATCGGGGTTCAGCAGCCCCGAGCCGCGTATGAGAGTCAAAAGAGCCTCAGCGGCAGTGGCTTCTTTACTGGTGACACCAGTTCATCGATGGCGGCTCGCTGCAGTGCGGTTGAGGCCACTGCCCCGGCAACCGCCACACTAGGCTCGACGCCGCTGAGTGCGACGGTGAACCACTACGGACCTCTCTACACAGGCTACACGTCCGCTGCCGCTGGGAGTGAGGATGGCGGGCTTGGTGGTACTGCCACATTGAACACGACACCCCTAGTAGGCTACAGCACCTTGGGCGGGTTTGCCAGCCGACTTCAGCCGCCATCCGCAGGGCGTCTACAGGTGACTGGCATGAGTGGTGGGGTTCCCGCTGCTGCCAGGGTCCTGTCGCCTCTTTCTCCGGCAGCTGCCGTGGCAGCTCCCAAAGCGCGCCGCTGCCCACCGCCGCCGCTGCTCTTTCGTCTTCGTTCTCCAGTCGGCCCAGTGTCGCTCAACACTATTTTCAGTGCTAACGATATCAACGGCGACGTGACCTCTCCTGGATCAGCAGCGCCGTGCTCTACAACGAGCCAAGCAGTCAATTCAGCTACCGCTGCTGCTGCTACCAGCGCCGGTGCCTCCTCCTCAGTGCTGACCACTCCTCCGCTGAATCCGCGGCCCATGACAATAACCATGAACAGTGGTAGCACAGCCGACTTGGTGAGCACCATGGCGGATCAAGCCGCGCGTGGAGGCGGCTGCAACCCTTCGGCTATGCCCGCTCGATGGGGCCCTCTCCCCCGCACTCACCACGGCAGCCTACACCAGAACTTGAATACCTTTCCCCTTAGCACTCGTAGCGGCAGCGCTGGTGGCCCCCTCGTGCGCATTTCACAGGATCGTCGCACCCTCGTCGCAGGGCTGTTCCGTGTGTCGCCGGACGGCTGCCTCACGGTGCGCAACATGCTTCTTCTCAACCCGACCCGTATCGACGCCGGCAGCACGACTGGCAGAGCGGGCGGGCCAGGCACCTATGAGAGTTTTATGGGCAGCACTGCAGACAGGACTGGCGCTGGTGGCGGCGGGAGTCTACCGCTGCAGCTGTTGCACCCTCAACGATCGATGACCAACTATTCGCCCTTGAGCAGCAACGGCGGCCTCGCGGGACGCATGCAACTGCTTGGACCCGGCGGCGGCCTCGACCTCGGGGGTGGTGGGGGCGTTGGTGGCAGCGCGGGCGGACTAGGCCCCATGACACCGAGCACAACCGTCTCCGACTGGTACTCGCCTAGCCCGTATCACGGCGGCGGCGGGTGGACCAACAGACGGAATATGCTCAGCAACAACGGGGCTGGCGGAGGCATCAATACCGCGACGAACGCGTCTTTCACGCTCTTCTCTACCAGCATGGATACACCGTTCAGCCCGATCATGTACTCGATGGATAGCCAGCAACTGGCCCTGCCGAGTTCCCTCGGCGGGCACTACGATAGAGCCGGTGCTGCTGCTGGGCAGCCGCCGCAGTCGCTGAGCGCGGTACGCGAGGACATCGCCACCTCTCAGTTCCTCAGTGCGAGCGGCGCCCCACAGCAGCAGCTGGGGCAACACCAAGAATTTCTGCATGGTGCGCATCACGTGACAGAGGCCACTGCATCGCCTACCCGGACTCTCGGCTTCGGTGTGCTGAGCAGTGGTGGCACAGCAGCGACGCAGCAGCAGGTGAGCCCGTCTAACTTCACTAACGCTTCCGGGCGTCCTCCTGGTGGTGGTGGCGGCACCACACACCACAGGCAGCTGCGGCGTCAGGTGAGCGGAGGTTGGCTGCCAGGGGCGCTTGCTGCGACGAGCGCGGCCTCACCACCCACCTTTGTGAGCACAGATAGCCCAGGGAGTATGTTGGGCACCGGTGCTCTCACAGACACTGACACGGTGAGCACGCTGCTGCTGCCCTACATGGACATTCCAGCCTGGCGAGGCGGGATGGCCTGGGCAACCGGCGGCAGCTGTGTTGGCAGCCCTTCAGTATACGCGAATCCCGGTGGCTTCCGCACCACCGCGGCAGCAGCAGCAGCGACGGCCGCCACCGCCGCGATGATGACCAGCTCAGGAACAACTCAGGCCATGCCATGCCCATCGCTGCCGCCTAATGTGGTTCGGCTACGTGACCTCGACATCCTCTCGACGACAGTCGGCGAAGGCGCCTCAGCGATGGTGTATGTTGCGATACACAAGCCTACCGGCCGTCGCCTCGCCGTGAAGCGGGTGGACCTCTCCCCGCTATGCCTGGGCTGCCCCTCACCGTACCTGCGCAGCGGTGCCGTTTCGAACGCCCGCATCCACGAGCTTCAGCACATCGTGGTCCGCGAGCTGCAGGTGCTTCACCTCACTTACCGCAGCCCATTTATGGTCAAGGTCTACAATGCCTTCTTCATTGCTGAGATGGCCGCGCTGGACATCGTGATGGAGTTTATGCACTACGGCAGCCTCGACCACCTCGCCGACTTCTTACAAAGACACGCGCGGCTGACTCGAGACTCGCAGCAACAGCGGCACCGGCTGCTCACCGGCGACGGCGACACTGACATCGATGGCGACGGTGAAGGCGGCGGTCATAGCAGCCGCTGCGGCAGCACATCCACTGCTCCCTTGCTCTGTGACACCCTCGAGGCTTCGCAGTTTGCCGACGAGCCGCTGAAAGCTACCTTGGCGACCGGCGTCGGAAGGAACGACACCAGCGGCGGCAGCGAACGGTGTCCGTCTGCGGCGTTCACCTCACCTAAGCCGCTGGACTCCCGGCGTACTTTCTCAGGGCCGATACCGTCAGTGGCGCTGGTGCCGCGTAAGTTTAGCGTCACCGGCACGAACGGTGGTAGTGATTCGGATAGCACGGCAGACGGAAGTGGTGTGTTGAATCACCACGCGACTCTCAGGTTCAGGCACATCTACGACGCGAATGAGAGTCTTCCGCTCGACTCATACTCGGTGGAGAGCAACTACGGCACAGACGACACGGAGTCGGACGACGGTAGCGGTCTCGTCGAGGAACCCTTCGGCGTTACAGAGCGCCTGGTTGCCGTTGTGGGGGAGCAACTGCTGCGCGGTGTCCGTGACATGCACTCCCGCGGCTACATCCATCGCGACATCAAGCCCGGCAACGTCCTTGTGAATGAGCACGGCGTCGTGAAGCTCAGCGACTTTGGGCTATCACAGCGTTGCGACGGCAGCGGCATTGGTATCAAGAACCACATGCTGTCCTATGTACCCCCCGCCTCTATCGCCGCAACGCAGTCTAACACACCGCTACAGTCGCCAGCGATACAGCCGACAGGCGCACGCGCCCATCGTACACCGTTCCCCGGGCACGCTCACCGCGGCAGCATCGGCGCAGCCGCCGGCGGCCCATTCAGCAGCGGCGTGATTGGCACGACACCACCCGAGATGGCGAGCTCCGGAGAGGGGTTGATGCTCGGCGCCACCAGCAGCCTGCTGGCGCAGCACGATGGCATGGATGTTTTGGAGGCAGAGTCAACATCGTCGGAGGAGGGCGTGGTCGAGTGGGGCGCTACCGGAAGAGGCAGAAGCGGGCTTAGCCCATCGTCGTCGTCCTCGTCTGACGGTGCCGAGAATTGCTGTGGTACCCAGAAGTACATGAGCCCTGAGCGCCAGCGCGGCGAGCCATACGGCAAGCCAGCTGATATCTGGGCCGTTGGCGTCACGCTCGCCGAGTTCGCGGTGGGCGAATATCCCTATGACCTCGAGGACGTCATCGACGAGTTCGACCGCGTGTCGCGGATGGAGAAGCCGGTGGATGTGCTGAAGTTCAACAGGCACCGGGCGGTACCGCTGGGCACCGTTTTCGCAGATTTCTGCCGACTGGCCACATTGCCGACGGCTTCGCAGCGACCGACGGCGCAGGAACTGCTTGAGCACCCCTTCTTCAAACAGTGGCACCGTCCGTTCAACCTCAAGGACTACCTCGCTGCCCGCGTGCCCGTGCCGTCGAACCAGCTGAAGGAGGACTACCTCGCGAAGCAGTGCAAGCCCTCGCAGGAGTGGCCACAGCCAACCAGGTGGTCAAGCTAAAGCACGCCGGTGCGCAGACGCAGCGCCCCCCGCCCCCCCTCCCCCGGCCTCCCACACGCACGCACGCACGCACGGGCTTGTACCTTTTTTGGCCATGCGTGAGGGAGGGAGGGGGAGCGTGCTGGTCCGTGGATGGGAGACGACAAGGGTAGCTGTGCGTGGCGCGTGGTATGCGTGTGGGTGTCTCTCTCGCTTTGTGCGGTATGGGGTCGCATGCACGGCGTACGGTCTCTCGGAGAGTTCGTGAGGAAAGTAAAAGGCGTATCGGCTGGGCTTATAGCGTCGTCGTGTGCGACCGTGACAGGGGGCGGCGGTTGTGCCAGCCGATTGCGCAGAGCGGCACGAAAATGAGGACGTAAGTGCAGACAAACAAAATCAAATAAGACTCACGCCTGTGCGGAGGCTCACGATGGCGGCTGCTATAAAGGATGTGCATGCTCGTGCACTTAGGTCGAGACCATCTTCAATTCCCTTGGTTCCTACTCCCCCCCTTCCCCGCCACTCGCTGACAGGTCGGACCGCGTCGATGGTGAGGGCGTCGAGCACCGGCAGGCAAAAGGGGGATCGCCTCTCCCCTCCCCACTTTAGCGGTAGCCGGCAGACATGCGCAGTGCACTGGCGAAACACCATTGAAGAGCGATTTCTTTCCCTCTCCCCAGAAGGCACGAAGGCCCGCCGGGGGTGGTGGTGGCGCCGGAGAAGGCGACTTCACTCTCTTTTTGTCCAGCGTGCCGGCGCGTCTGGTGCTCTTACGTCTGTGGGCCCGTAAAGGCGGTAGCTGGCGGGGGTCGTCGTGGTAAACGGCGCTGGTGCTCTTCACCAGAGCTTCTCTTGGAGGGGGAGGGGGGCTGCTGAGGGCTACTCTTCCATCCTTCACTCTGATTTCCTTCATTTTCTCCTTCTCCACTGTCTCTGATTCTGTGCGTTGTTGGTCTTGCCCACATGCGTCTCTGTGACCATCACCAACCACGTCGCTGCCGGGTGTGGGTGGGGAATGACGGACATGTTCGCCCTCGCCTTTCCTCTCAGTTGTGTGCTGCCACGCTGCAGTGTAAAGGGAGGCGTACAAGGGGACGAAGCGCCTCCGCCTCGCCTCCCCGTCCCGCTCTGCTGTCCGTAGTGTTGCTCTGCGCTCTCTCTCCCTCTCTATACGGCTGCTCACCCACCTTCACCCCCCCCCTCTCCCCCCTCATACACGCCGCGCGTATGCGAGTGTCGGCGTTCACGTATCGGTTCTTGCGACGCCCCTGGCAGCACTGCGAGTGGCCTGTGTACACCTGCTGAGGCAAAGCCTTCTGAAGAGCACAGGCGATGCTTCGCTTCACGAAGCGGCTCGGCGAACACGTCGCGATGTCCGCTGGCGTTGGCTTCCCGGTGTATAAGGAGACGCGCAATTTCTTCTGGCGTCAGCGAGTTCGTAACTTCCGCCGCCGCGGACCTCTCGGGAAGCTCGCAACGCTGGTTGGCTACGGAGCTGCCAGTGCTGGTGTGTACGTGGCCACCTGCTTGGTGGTGCGCACTGTTCACCAGCCCACTGTCGACGCGCTCTTCGCACCCGGCAGGGACTACACCCTGGAGGATTGGAAGGACGTCGAGCCGACGCTGCAGCCCGGCGACGTCATTCTCATGCGCGGAAGCGGGCCTGTGAGCTGGTGCATCACGACGCTGCAGTTCATCTTATCCTTCTTGAAACCTGCGGCGCTCCGTTACTCTCATGTGGCGGTGGTGGTGGCCCCTGCAGTGATCGAGTACGTTAGCGGCGACAAGGGCGAGACCAGCGTGTCCACCGCGACCCGGCATACCGAGGCGGGGGGAGCGGTCTTGTCCTCGAAGGCGTCGGCTTTATCCGCTCCTCCATACCGGGTAAGCAACCTCAGCGAGGTTTTCGAGCGAGGCGCTGAGCCGGCTGCACCGGGACATGGCCGCCAGGTGCCCACGGCTCCGGCTCGCTCGGTTCGCGAGCAGCTTCGTGCGGAGGAGGCGATGCTGCACAGCCGCCCGGTAATTCGCCGCGGCGCCGTCATCCTCGAGGCGATGGACAACAAAGAGTTCGACGTGGTGGACGTAAAGGGGAACGTGACGCACGACGCGGTGCAGCTCGTCGAGGCATCGCGGCGGCTGCTGTCGATGACGCCGTCTGGCGTACCGGCTTACCACTACTTCGCCGTTCGCCGGCTGCACAACTACGACCACACACCGGAGCGAGAGAGGCGGCTGGCGCGCTTCTGCGAGGAGAGCGAAGGGCGACGCATGGACTCAAGCTTGCTGTACCCGCTGGCCTTTCTATGGCCGCGACTCCATACCCGGATGCATCCACTACGGCAGCTCATCACGGGCGAGGTCTCCTGTAGTGAGTTGATTGTGGAGCTGTACCAGGAGCTCGGGGTGGTGGAGCGGCGGTGGCGTTGGGTACCACTGGATCCCGACACCACTGCCCTCGCGCCGACCCCCTCGAATGGGGCTCCTCGGCAAGGGAGAGCAAGGAGCGGTGAGCAAAGCGGGAGGGGCGTGGCGGTGCCACCTCCGCCGCCGACTCTGGCGGACGTGACGGACGATCGCCGCAGTCGGAGTTTACATGTGTACGACTACGTCTACGGTCGACTCGACGCGCGTGCCAAGCGGCCTGTCATTACACGCGATCGCCCACTGTTGCCCGACACGTCCGTTGTGGAGAGCAGCGAGGTGATCGCCGCAGCTGACGTACGGCTTCGCTCTGGCAGGGCTCGACTTCAGCTGTCATGGGAGCACACGGACCGTATGGCAGGTGTCGCCAGCGATTACGACCGCGCTGTCACTGGCGACACCGAGGAACCCGCCTGCCGGCAGATGAAGCGGCATGCGAGGGCGACGTACCACGTTGACGCGGCGGTGCCGCCGATTGTACTGCGGGCTGGTGACACGTTCAGGGGCGTGGATGATCGCGTGTACCAGCTGCAGTGGTACTATGAGCACAGCAGCGTTGCAACGTGCCCCTACCATTTTGCAGAGGGCGCTGGGGAGTCGATGCTCCACTTCGCTGCTGATCTAAACCTTGGCCGCGAGTCGCCCATGCGCATTGTCCGCGAGGAGGACGCGCTGTCGCGTGCAGTGGAGGAGAATTAGGCAGCACAGCCCTCCTCCCTCTTTACACGCTCACGCCCATGCGAGTTTTTATCCACACACACACACACATGCACGTGCCCAGCGACGTTAAAAGTCGCATATGAAATGCGGCTCCGACGACGGAGATGCGCATTCTTTGGGAGCACTCGAAGACGCGACGGTTCAAATGGGAGGAGCGAGAGAGAGGGGGGGGTATTCTCATTCCTGTGCCTACTCAACTGAGCTCAACATGCACAGAGCGCGTGTGTGAGCTTGCAGTGTGAGTGGTGTGACTTATGCACAGTCATGCAGAATACGCGCAAGCAGCTGCCTTACCCCCATCTCCTCACTTTACCTCAACTAACCTGACGTGTCCTTGGCAACCGCGATGATGCCTGCCACGCATCTTGTCCTTCCTCTTTCCTCCCTGTTCGCCTCTCCTCGCTTCCACTCCACCCACTTCACTATCGTTGTGCTGTTGCTCTTCTCTGGCAACCACAACCTTCACGTACATACACCCGCTAATCGGGGGTGCGGTTACACTACTGCACCCATCCTCTCTGCACATCAATGCGTGTGTAGCTGCTCAGCTGCTCTGTACACAGCCACATCACCACATCACCACATCACCACACACACACACACACACACTCCCTCCGCCCCTACCTTTCGCTGCTACACCACACCGCCCAATTCATCTTTCTCTCCTTCGCCCCGCGCCTACGCATTTGTGCAGCGGATAAAGAGAGCCAACGTCAGGAGTGTGTTTACCCCACCAACCTCGATAGCAGGCAAACACGCAGAGCAGAAATGTCCACGCCCGCCACCACGACGCAGGCGTTCAGCCTCAAGACGCGCCAGCCCATCGCCGACGAGGATGCCCTTCTCACGGAGGAGGACCGCATCTTGAAGCAGGCGACCAAAGGCGAGGACTGCACGACACGCCGTCGCGCCTGCAAGAACTGCGTGTGCGGCCGCGCTGAGCTGGAGCGCAAGCTTGAGGCGGAGGGCAAACTTCCACCGGAGGGCATCACGATGCCGCCAGGTGGGTGCGGCAACTGTGCCAAAGGTGATGCCTTCCGTTGCGCCAACTGCCCCTTTCTCGGCCAGCCAGCCTTCGATAGCACAGAGGATGGAAAAGTGAAGCTCAACCTCACAGATGATATCTGAGGATGCGTGTGCGTACCGGTGTGCTTGTCGGGCCGTTTCGCCCACTTCTTATTAGCCTCACTTCCCTTTGCCGGCCCACCTATCCCAACACGTGGTTGGGTGGCCATCCCCCTCTTCACGGATGCTTCTCTGCGGTAACGGAAAGGCAACGGTGATGAGCAAAGCCCCTTTTTTTTCTGCCTCTGCCGCACGCGCTCTCACCTTCTGGTGTGCGGACGTTGGTGGCGTGTACGCGTCTGCGTGTGTGCCGGGTGGTGCTGTGTGTCTCTACTTCGTCTTCCGTCGTCGTCGTCGTCCCTCTCTCTCTCTCTCCTATTCTCTCCTCCCTTGCACTCTCTCGCACACTCTCTCTAACTCTCCCACTGCCATTTTTCATGCCCGCTCTCCGGCGCGGCTGATCATTACCCACGCGCCCACACGTACTCCACCACTCCCATGTGCACGCTCATGCGCCGTCAATATACACCCCTTTCTTTTATAGAGTTGTGAGGGGCGTATTGCGCAGCACTGCCAGTCATCGGATATTTTGATAGTCTATTATTTGTGTGTTTTGTTCTTTTCAGGGAGGAGACCATCACTCAGCTCTTCCACACCCAAAGCACGTCACTTAGCGCACGCCTACACACCTACGCAGAGCTCCACTCGGTCGCGGCAGATTTGACAGAGCAGCAGCTCCTCGCTCTTCTTTGAGCGCATCCGGCACCTTCGCGCTCAGCGCATATCAACAAGATGCGGTACTTTCGTGCTTTACGTGCCCGTCAGGACATTGTCGAATTCCTGGTGCGCAGGGGCCGACTGGCCGACATTCAAATGCTGAACTTCTTCTCCATCCACCTAGATCGCGAGATCAGCGCCGCCACGGCCGCTGCGGCAGTGCCAAGATCGACACCAGAGGCCGGCAGCGCGGGCAGTGGTGAAGAGTCAGTGCACCCCGCGAAGCAGGATGAGAAGGCAGCGGTAGCAGCTGCGACGTCAGATACGAAGAGCACGGAGGCTGCTGCGGCAGCGGAGGCGGGGGCGCAGCGCGTGCAGAAGCTCGAAGCGAGGAAGAAGGCGTGGAAGGCCTTCCGCGACCGCAGCGATGTGGTTCGTCAGCTTGCCACTAAGGAGGGCCCCATGGCGTGGCTGAAGGAGGTGTACAGCGGCGATGATAAGTGGTCTTCATATTTCACAGCGGTGAGGGCTGTGGTGACGCACGCGGGTGGTGGTGCGCCGACAAAGCTAAAGGCGAGCGGCATGGCCACTGCGATCAGCAGCGGCTATGCGCAGATCGCAAAGATGGCGGCCGGTAGCGAGGGAGGCCAGTGCCGTCAGCACGGCTCCACCTATGCTACCCCCGCCGCACATGCGCTGCCAAAGTCAATCCGTGTGGTCCTTCGGCTGGAGGGCGGCAAAGGTGTCGCGCCGAAGTACGTCATGGGCTCCGTGCCGCTCAATCAGCCTGGTGCAGTGGAGCAGAGGATTGTGAACGGCGTGTTGCAGGTGCGCCTCGACAACGCCGACGCTGTTCAGTGCGAGTCGCTGTCCGTAGAGCAGGTGACTAGCTACCAGCACGTGCTGGTCACCATGGCTTACAGCGCCATTCTGCGCAAGATGGCGGAGGTTGGCGCGCTGCACGCCACTAACACAGTGCGCTACGACGGACTGCTGATCCGAAACCCGGCGGTGCAGATGCGACTGGCACAACTCGCTTGCTTCCGCTACGGCATCGACTGCTTAACGGACTACGTCGTGGGCGACCCAGAGGTGACCGACGGTGACGACGCCGCTGAGCCCTTCAGCAGCTTTTCGGAGCCGCTGCAGATCCCCTTGATGGAGTCCATTATGCTCAGAATCTATGCAGAGCACGCTCTGATGGACGGCATCGATGGCATGTGGGAGATGGTACGGGACACCTCGCTCGTCGTGGCAGTGCCCCACCGCAGCAACCCAACCAAGATAATCGACTATCCATACATTGCGGAGCTCTTCAACTCCCCCAAGTACCTCCTCACGTCCTCGAATGGAACCACGGAGGAGCAGTCGATGGCCTTCCTGTACCCCCTATTGGCGCAGTGTAGTTCCTCCGGCAGCCGCGCCGGCGGCTCTCGCACGGGCATTGGCGGCATGCTCGAAGGCTTGATTGGGTTGACGGCCGGCCACAGCTATGGTAGCGTGCGTCTGGCGGCACCGCATGTGAACCTGACGGGCTTGGCCAAGACGCTTGAGCTTGACGTTGCCAAGCTGCTGAACGTGATCGCGACTGAGAAGGGCAAGTTGGATCCAGGCTTCGTGATCAGCGTGGCGCAGTACATCTCCGAGATACTGGCCAACCTCGCCGTCATCTACCGCTGCACCGCGGCGTTGAACGTTGATGAGGAGGGCCGCGGCCATCGAGAGTGGTTACTGGCGCAGGCGTTTGGCGGCTCCTCGGCGGTGCGCCGTCAGCAAATTCTGGATGGCTACATAATGGAGCGTGCGGCGACGAGTGCGATCAGGAAAAGCAATAGCCTCGACAACTACTCGACGCACCCGATTGAGCTGATGAATGCGTCTCCGCGGAATGCGAAGGCATCGTCGACGGATAAGGCGGCGTCCACGTAATAATTCTGCATACTGTGAGAGACGGCGGGGGCAGAGGGTGCGGTTTGTGTAGGTGGCGAATATGAGGTGGTGGACGCGGTCAGCAACAGTTCGGCGCTCTTTCCATTGCTGTCCTCAACGCCCCTTCTCTCTCGCTCTGCTCATCATTAGGGGTTTGGAGAAGGAGCGCACTAAGGCGACGGATGCTGCTGACTGCGGCTGTACTGGAGATGGTGGTGATGGAGTCCGTGGGTATGCTGATGCTGATTGACGTCGCCCTCCTGTCCTTCTCTGTGCTGTGAACCAGGGAAGCGATGGACGCATTCGCACGCCGTCTTGTCGTTTCACCACCCCCTCTCTCTCTCTGGCACACGCTTCCTCACACGTCCACCGCCCCTCTCTCCCTCCTTCCCCCCTCTCTCTCATACGTACGCACATCTGGAGCGGAAGGGCGACGCCAGCACGCGCGAAGTATGCGCTGAGAGGGAGAGAGAGAGGGGGGAGGGAGGGAGGGAGGCAGGCGAGGCGGGGGGAGAGAGCGGTGCGGTGGGCGCGGCGGTACTGCTTGCCTACTACGGGTGTGCGGCTCTTTTTTTTCCCTCTGGTTTGGGGCCCTTCATACACCATCTTCGCCCCCGCAAAGCGTTCGGTTCCCCATTTAACGACCGCAGAAATCAACAAGAGTGGAAGCGATGGGTCGAGCGCGTGCTCGCACGTGCAGAATTGAAGACGCCATCGCCCATCCCTGATGGGAGGCCTGCGGAATGTGCGTGCCGACGGGCACTGCATGGCGTGACGGCATGGGACGTTCTTCACACCTGCGTCAGTGTGCCGTGTTCTCCTCAGCTGCGAAAGCTGCGCACTGTTGCTCGCTTTCTTTTCCCCCTTCCTGTGTTTCTTCGCTTAGTGCGTCTGGCTCTCCAGTACGGACACTTTACTGGACGCTCGCTGCTCCTGCCCGTTGTATGCACACACCAACGGCCCCACACTTCTTCTCACAGGAACGCAGCAACCAGTCCCAGATTCTGCCCTCTGCTAGCTCAAGACGAAGATGTCGCTCTTCTCTCTTCCCCCGGACAAGACGGACCCGCTGCCAGAGCCCGGAGACGCCGAGGCACGGCGACGTACAGGGAGTGAAGACATGGAGTCTTGTTGCCGCCTTACCGCAGCAGAGGAGCTACGTGGTCACCTGCTGGACTGCGTCAGCCTCTACGCCTCCCGCTTCGAGCACAGCGCCGTCGCTCTCGCGTGCATTGGGGCGCTTTTTCCGTCGTCGTTGTCATCCGTACAGGACGACGCACCTCCCGACACCCTGAAGGTGAGCGAAGCGGAGGATGGTGAGCCGCGCTCGGCAGGTGGCGCCGTTGACGGCTCTACTGTGGCTACCGTATTGTTCATTCATGTTGAGGCCGGATTGGGCACTTGTCGTGGCGCCGCTGGTGAGGGCGACGGAGAAGCCGCGACAACGCTGGTGGGGGTTGTTGTCGCCTTCCAGTACTGGAGAGGCTTTTCTTGCGTTGCTGAGCGTCGTTACACCTCGGCAGCGGAGGCGCAGGACGAAGCAGCGGCCCTGGCGAGCATGAACCTCACCGTGTCTGAGGTGCTGAAGATGCCGCAGTGGCAGTTAATTAGCGAGCAAGCGGCGCAAGAGAGCGACCACACCGATCTCAGCCCCATCCCGAGGGGCTCTAATATGACGCAATGTTTGGTTGGTGGAGAGAAGACGGTGGCGCAATATGGCGCCGCCTACGAGAGCCTCATGGCGCTCGTGGTGAGCACTTATCTCTAAGCATAGGCATGCGGATGCCCACTTCTCTGCTTTCAAGATTACTGACTTCATTTTCCTCCCCCCTTCCTCCCCCCTTGGTGGACCACCCCTACGCATCGAGGCAGGAGAGGAGGCGGCAGTGAGGGGTGATTAGCCCAGAGGGTTCCCTTTCGGCTCTCTCCATGTTTCTCTCGTGCAGTGCACCGCTGTTCTGGCAAGCCCCTTTCTCTTTTCCCTTTTCTCTCCCCCCCACTCTCCACTAACCCTCTCTCCTTCTCCCATGCCGCTTCGGCAAGTATTCCCAAGCCGGCCCTCAGCGCAGCTCATTCTCCCCCGCTCTCTCTCTCTCTCTTGTTCGAGGATACCTTAAAGGCGACAAGAGGAGACAGAGAGAGAGAGCTGAGCTGAGCTGAGGGATAATAAGCTCAAGTGATAGTCCGCTGCTCCTCTCTCTCCCTGGTGGTGTAGGGCTTTCTCTTTCGGCCTCGCACACCCACACCCACACGCGCACACGCACGACCACATGCACAGCGCCACCCTCTGACAGTCATGCCTGTTCTGCTCGTGTACTTCATCCTCCTCGCCATCGCCGCTGGGGCCACTTTTGCGCTCTTTGGAGAGGTGGCGGAGGCAGACGTGGCGCCGACGGACGCGCTGGAGTTCTTTTCGGCTGCGACACCCAACTCCAGCAGCACCACGACATCTTCGTTGTCTGCCGCTTCCTCGCCAGACGCGGCCGCCGGGATGAAGGCCGGCGATGGCGACCGTAGTGTTTGCGAAAGCCATGCCACACCAGCCGATGAGAGCGGCATAACGCACATCAAGGCACTGTTGATGAAGTGTGGCGTGCCACTTCAGCAGCAGGAGATGGTCTCCTTCTTGGCCAGGCACTGCTGCATACTGCCGGTGAAGTCGCACACTGTCCGCGTGCTGAGCCATCCCACCGTCTTCTACGAGGAGCTGAAAAAACGCGTCATGGCAGCACAGCACTCCATCACTCTCTCAGCCCTCTACATTGGTGATGGGCCCCTTTCGAGAGCCTTCGTGGTGTGCTTGGAGGAGCGCGTGCGATGGGCTGCGGCAGGTGGCCACCCCTTCTCCATCACGATCCTGCTCGACTATAACCGCATGCTGGATCGAAAGAACTTGGCGTCGTTGAAGACGCTGATGGAGCTGGCACAGAAGACGGCAAGCACGGCCTCGCTGCCCGTTGACGCAGCGTCAGCAGGAGCGAACGCGTCCTCGCTGACGGCGCTCTCGTCATCCTCACTGGGTAGTTCTTCAGTCTTCGATGACGGCGAGCTGAGCGTCGCGGAGGGGGTCGATGATGGCAGTTCAGATGTCGCCTCGGCTGCCACTACCACCCCCAGCGCTGCTGCGTCGACCGGGGTGAGGGTGCGCCTCTTTCTCTACCAGAACCCGAGCAGGTGGAATCGACTCTTCGCCCCCCTCGGACGAGCCAAGGAGGCGCTCGGCGTGCAGCACACGAAAATATTTGTCTTTGACCAGCGCCACACCATCCTCACCGGGGCGAACCTCTCGGACGACTACTTCGCCACCCGCATGGATCGCTACATGATTGTGGAGGATAATACCCTCGTTGCGCGGTGGTTCACGCGGCTCGTGAACACGGTGAATCGCGTGTCGCACCCCGTCGTCTGCCGCAAGGAGTTCGCGGAGCAGCTCCCCGGCGGTGGCGCTGCTCATGGAAGTCGTACGCCTAACAAGGGCTGTGGGCTGTGGCATGCTTCTCATGCCGCTTCGTCGTTTTCAGGTGAGGCAGCAGCAGCTGTGAGCAGCTCCGCGCCGGCGCCGCTGCCATCTCCGGTAGCTTGGATGGTGGAGCGGGTGAGTCGTGCGGTGTCGCCGCTGTGGACGTCGGTGGTGCCGCAACGTGAGGGGTCGCCGACACTGCACCGCAAGAGCGACCTTGTGATCTTGTCAAACGCACTCAAGATTGACCCCTCCGCTGACACCGGGCGTTTCTGCGCTCGCACCAATTCTCTTCTGCACGACTTTGCCACATGGGCACAGCGGATGTGCGCGGCGGAGAACGTTGATTGGAGTTGCTACGACACGTTCTTGTTTCCTACAGTGCAGGTGGGGCGTGCGGGGGTGTACCACGACAGCGTCATCGTGAAGCAGCTGCTGCGGCTGTCCACCGCCGAGGAACATATTTTTCTGACCTCGCCATACCTAAATATGTACGCGTCCTTCGTGGATGAGTTGTTGCACGGCACGAGCTACGTAGACTGCATCACGGCGAGTGTGCAGACAAATGGCTGGAATGGGCAGGCGGGCATGGCTGGCCGCATCCCTCTCTTCTACCTGCAGCTCGAGCGCTCCTTTTATTACCTCATGAAGGCGTACAACTGCTTGCGTCGGGTGCACATCCGCGAGTTCTCCGTGAAGGGTTTGACCTTCCACGCTAAGGGCTTGTGGTTCGTGGGCCGGCGGTGCCAATCAGCCGCTGTCACCACCCTAGGCAAGGACGGCGAGGACGATGCTAGGCAGCACCACGACAGCCACGGCGCCGATGCCGCGGCTACGGACCCGTGCGCTCCGGAGAGCATCGCTGCCCCGTACCTTGTCGCGTACGGCAGCACCAATTATGGATATCGCTCCGTCCACAAGGACGTGGAGGCGGAGGCGTTTGTGCTAACCACGAACGACACACTGCGTGAGACGCTGCGGCAGGAGCTGCTCTTTCTCCTCCACAAGTCTGCGCGAGTCACGGAGACGCAGTTTGTGGGCACGGCGGTGGGCCGCTTCCAGCCTGTCATCTCGCTGATGGCTCACCTTGGCCAGGATTTCTTGTAACGCGCAGAGCATGCGTGACCAGTGCTGCTTCTGGTGATTGGCATTGCTGTCTACTTAGCACTAAAGCGAATCATTCGAGTGAAGCGGGAGAGGTCGGAGGAGGGGAGGCGGAGGACGACGGCGATGGAGAGCGAGAGGGGGAAGTGGCCGCTGTACCGACTGTCAATGTGGCAGCACCGTTTCTCTCTCCTGCGGATGTTGCTCTTCTTCTCTTCCTCAGGCATAGTCTTCACTTCACGATCGGCTCTAAATAATGGCCGGAGAGCAAGCGGCGGCAGCAGCAGCGTCGCACCCACGTGAACGCAGAGACCTTGCATGCTCGCAGAGAAGGTGTGTGGTTGCACGAGAGTGGCAGCGTGGCGGTTGTGTGACTTCAGTACCGTGACGTACAGGCAGAGGAGGGCGAGGGGCCCAACTGCGGAGTTTGTCGTGGGACGCACTGTCCTCGTCTCCCTGCTATGCTTTACTTTTCCATCCAGGATTCCGAAGCACGCGGAGACGCGACGACACACATGTGCTGGGACTGCTTGGGTGTAGATGAGATAAGCCTACATGCCTGCTCGGTGACCTTCTTGGCTTGACTCACTCTCTTCTCTTCGCTCTTGGTTTCTCACGTTACCCGCACTCATCTGTTCGTATTACCCACCACTGCACGTAGTCATCCATCCTTCCTCTCTCCACCTCTTCGTAATTAGCCAGTTGCGCGCATACGGTGGCGAGCAGGACACGACAGAGACGCTGTCCCTCCCTTCCTCCCACTCACCGCGTATGCGCATAGTGCATGCATCACCGATCTCTCTCTCCCTCCCCTCCCTCCCTCTCCTTCTCCCACCCTCTCATTCTTCTCCTGTACGGGTGCGAGCTCTGCGCTGTCCTTTGCTCCTCTTCTCTCACGTACACACTCTTCCTCATCCCTTCATGCGTGTTGGTACCTCCGGGCGTCTACGCGTGTGACTCGCTCTCTCTCTCTCTCACTTGGTCACTCCCGCGCTTGCTGAGTTGTGCGGCACACGCAGGTGCCAACGGACGGGGGTGCTGTGTGCATGCGCTTACTTCAGTTTTTTTTGCTTCTTTTCTCTCCTTGTTCCTCCCGGCCTTGTCTTGTGCTGTGGTGTCTCTCTCTCTCTCTCTGGTAGGCGCGCCGTTTCCACGCACGCCTCGTCATCTGCCTTGACTTCTCCTCCAGCCGGCAGCGGCGCGCACCACAACACCGCGCATACCCACTAAGGCACGTTAAAGCGCACGAAACCTGACAGAGAAGATGCGCGGCTCTGATGCAATGGCAGGGCCCGCGGCGAGGTGGCGACCGGCGCAGAATTCAGAGGCTGTGCGGAAGTACACGAGCAAGGCTGTCGCCCCGCATCCCCCCGCGAAGGTCATTCTGGAAGATCACTTCCTCATCGAGGTATTCCGACGCTCGGCGGCGTTTCAGAAAGTCATTTCCTACGTACAGGGTTGCAGCGAGGCGGTGGAGTCAACGCCAAACTACCAGCGCATGTCCACCACCGTGAATGACTGCGACAACACGGTGAAGTACCTCGTAGAAGACTATCTCCCTCGCCTGCATGACATTGCAACCGCGATCCCGCTGGAAGACATGGCTCAGCAGCGCTTCGGCAACCGCGCCAAGCGCATATTTCACGAGCGGCTCGAGGAAACGGTGGTTGCCGACATGGAGAAGCTCGTTCGCACCTTTCCCACCTCCACAAGTCGTTCGGAGGAGGAGATCACCGCCATGGCAACGGAGTTGGCGGCGTACGTCATGGACTCCTTTGGCAACGCCACCCGCCTCGACTTCGGCAGCGGCCACGAGCTGCATTTTTTCATTGTGATTATGATCTGCCTTGAGGAGCACGGCGACTGCGGCGGGAGTCTGAAGGATGATCCGACGGTGCTCGTACCGCTCGAGGTCCCGCCGCCACCGCCGGTGCCCCTGGAGGCGAGGGTGGAGGTGCGCAAGCGGCGCCAGGACTACATCTTCTACATATTTTACGACTACATGCGCCTGGTCCGGTGTCTGCAGAAGCGCTACTCGCTCGAGCCGGCGGGGTCACACGGGGTGTGGGGCTTAGACGACTATCACCACATTCCCTACATCTTTGGCGGTGCTCAGCTCATCAATGCGGATATGCAGCCCGTGAAGCCGGCGGTCGATCAGGAGGCGACCATAATCCACCCCAAAGACGTCTGCGACCGCACCAAGGTAGCGATGCTGAAGGACAACTACCTCTACTTTGGTATGATCGCGTGGATCTTGGAGAACAAGACCGGACCGTTCCACGAGCACAGCAACATGCTGTACAACATCTCCGGCGTCGAGCACTGGGCGAAGGTCTACAGCGGCATGGTGAAAATGTTTGCCGCGGAGGTGCTGGGGAAGTTCAACGTGTCGCAGCACCTCCTTTTTGGTCAACACCTACAGTGGAACACAAAGTCCATCTGACGGGCGCCGTGCGCCGTGCGGCGGCGGCGGTGGAGGGGGGAGTGAGGTGGGGGAGGGGGTCGAGTCTCGGGAAAACACAGGCGGATTCCAAGAGCGCTATTTTTGGGTAGATCGTAAACAACTCCGATGCGTCGTGGCCTCTCTTTCCGCAGCCACTGTCGTCGTCCCTCTTTGCCCGATCGCATTCTCTCCCCACTACGAACCGAACCCCCTCATACCCTCTCTGCGTGTGTGTGTGTGTGTGTCCCTCTCGTTCTGTATGCGGCTCTGCAGGCGCGGGTGCGTCTGTTGCTTTTCCTTTCACCTTTGTGTGGGCCTCGTGCTGTCAACTCAGCGTAGCTCTCCTTCGTCCCCCTCGGATGGGAAGCATCGAGCAAGGGAATGGCTCGATGCTTCCTGTGCGGGTATCCGTGTTGATCGTGATGAGCAGCGGCACATCTCCATTTCCCTCGCTCTCCCTCCCCTACGCGCATGTGTGCCATTCTTTTTCCCCCAGCTTGCGTGCACTGGCCGCTTGCAACAAGTAGTGCAGCGGTGGCTCTCCCTCCCTCTCTCTCTTCTTGCCTCATCACTGCTCCGCATCTCCCCACTGCTGCGGCTGCTGTTGTTTCTCAGCCATGCAGGTAGACCTACGCAGGCAACTGCAGCCACCTGCACGCATGCCCCATAAGCCTGCACGGGGCCACCCCACAGCTAGCGAATACCCGGTACGACGTCCGCCACACACTCCTCCACGATCTCTGCGAGCACTCCAGCACTTAGGACGTGGCCCAGGAAGTGCGCCATCACTACCGCGGACTGGAGCAACGATAATGGCCACCACCCAGGCGCAGCCTCTGCTGCCTCGCTCTTATCCGCACCTGCTAACCATCCGTACCTTCACCCTTTCCCCGGATGGCGTGCGTACCAGGCGGAGCTGCACCAGGCGCGTATCTCTCTGTGCCGAGGTTGCATCAGTACAGCACTGTCGAGGATGCCGGCAGCAGCGGCGGCGGTGGGAAAAGTCGTGCGTAGTGGGCCCCAACCGTCCCTGACACGTTGTTCAGCGCGGCACCACAAGCGAGTGAGAGGAGTCGATGCACGCCTTGTTGTTTTCCCTCTCTTCGACGTCGTTTGGCACCTCGCTCACGGTACCTGTCAGCCCAGCACTTTGGGCCGGTGCTACGTCACGGTACACGGACACGACACGTGCTGCGGGACTACCGACGTATGAAGGCGCAGATGAAAGCCCTTACAGCGACAACGCAACGCATCACTCACTTGTCCTCAGCGAGGGATACGTTGACTCGGCAGAGGACATACTGGTCTGCACGTCTGTGAGTTACGGCCCCATCTAGCAGTTGCGACTACCGCTGCTCGCGTCCACGGCAGCAGTGGAGGTGATCACTCTGCCAGGCTGGAGATCGAGGCTCTATCGGATCCTGTCTCTCCGGCCGTTGTCGTCGTAGCACAGATGGTGTCGTCGGTAGACGTCGCTGTGCCACTGCCACCCAGCGGGCTGTGTAGCCCCGTCCCCTTCTTGCATATCCTGCCGCTGTCCCTCCTCTTCGCTGGGCGACCGGCGTCGTCGTTATCGCCATTACCAGCTGACTCACGTACTCTATACTGTGGAGGCTGGCCACGGTGACTCGGTGGCGGTCGGCATCGTAGGGGCCATCGCTAGCGCCGGTGAGTCCCTGGCGGTGGATCGAGAAGAGCGGTGCTGTTGGTGGTGCTGGTCTGCAGCAAGTCGTTCTCCCTGTGCCATCTCATTCTCTCTTCTATGACCGAGGACCGCGCGGAGGAGGCGCCTGAGCGCACAGCTGCCGTGGTCGTGCCAGTACCTTCGCAGAAGCACGTGCTGTGCACTGTGATCACGCCTCCCTCTTCGCCCTTTCTCCCGTACAGTCACTCCCACACCATGCCTACCCTGCCTACAAAGCTCTCTCGGTACGTGCCACGCACGCCTCGTCTCTCTCTCTCTCTCTCTCTTTCACTCACTGTTCCCCCCTCATTACCGCATCCGAGGCAAAACATCAGCCACCGAGGCACAGGCAGCTCTCCAGCACAGACAGGCACGCGCAGAGGGTCACAGAGAACGAGAGTGGGGCCGAAATGCCACTCTTCTTCTCGAGGCTTCCGTTCAACCGTGCCGGCAGCCGCGTGGATCCCCAGCCGGCGCCTTCTCCACAGCACCTAGCCACGAACGTAGTACAGGGAAACGACCGTAGCACCATTACTGCGGCCCCACTCATATTTCCACGCTACCTCGACAGTCGCGACGTCAGTGCGTGCGTCTTCTCTCTTACTCCAGTTGATAGCCGCTGGGTGGACGCGGTGCTGCGACAGCTGTGCGTGCGACGTCACTCGGCACTAGCGCAGCCACCCCAAAGTCGGTCCGCGGACGCCGCGGCCTGTGATGGGCGAGCGGAGAAGTGCCCCCGGGGCGGAGCCGAAGGTGACGGCGGCTTTGTTTCTGAGTGTGTGGCGACGAAGAGCCGTCGGTTGAGCCGCCGTTCCTCTTCTGCCTACGTACAATGTGCGATGGCCAGCCCATCACCTTCTCGTACTGATCGCGATAGCAACAGAGACCCTGCCGCGGCGAGTGTTTGGGCATGCGGACTGCGTCTTGTCTGGCGAGAGACATCGCTCGACCCGCTGCCAAGTGGGACTGTGAGCACCGTAGCGGCGGGCAGAGTGGCCGAGGACCAGGACACCACAGCATATCCAACACACTTCAGAGCTACTGCTATCCTGGACGACAACGCAGGCGATGTGGACGCCGTGACGACCGATGCGTGTGACTCCGCTGCAGGTCCTCGCTCATGTGCGAATGCAGAGCCGTGCACGCCACTGGCGTACACCCCGTGTCGCACTCACGTCGGCGATGGCGATCTACTTACAGGGCTGGAGGCGGATACCGAGGAGCTAGTGCGGCGCTGGTGGAGGCCTCTGCAACAGCCCGCAGGGGAAGTAGAGGAGTCTGAGGGTGGCGGTCGGCGAGGCAACACTCTGTCGCTACTGCTGTCATCCGTCTCACCTCAACAACGGAGGCCGCTGGCGGAGGTGAAGGTGAACGCAAATTACGAGTGCCCGGCTGACCAGGCCACTCCTCTACAGCACATGGACGACGACGCCGACAAGGGCTGCAGAGCAGTCCACGCTCCTCATGATTTTTCGTACGCCTGCACGAGGTCGCTTGTGGGAGTGCCAGACGCACTCGTGCTTGAGCCCGGCTCGCCATGTGTCGTCGATGTCCCGCTGTCTTCGTTGCTGCCATGGTCGCAGCGGCCTCGAAAGAGGACGCGCGCCTCCCTCGAAGCGGAGGCGACTGCCGGCCCCACCGCGCCCTCTTGTCACCCCACTACCAAAGCCGATGGAACCGCTCAGGCTCCTCAGGCGGCACCAGGTCTGTGCCGATGTGCAGCACACTGGCCGCATCTCTGCTCTTCTGCCACGCCGAAGACACCTTCACACACGGTGAGGGTAATCTCAGTGTCCGGGTCGCTGCCGCAGCGCCACTTGGTTGAGATGGAGAGTCTCTGGCGCTTTTCCTCCACGGCACGATCCATCCCGTACGTGCTACGGATGCCTCTGGATGTAGGCGCAAAGGCCAGGTGGTCGGTGATGATGGAGCCCACAACGTGGCTGGAGCGCAAGACGGAGGGTGGGCATGATGGTGAGCTGAGCGTCGGTGGCGTGCGACATACGGCTGGTGCAGAGGCCGCTCTCCGTGAGGCTGCTGCCAGTGCGCAGCCTGGGGGGACAGTCGTGACGGCGCCAGAGCCGGCCCTCGTGCGTCATGTCCGTCTTCGCTTCCTCGTGCGAAAGTCTAACAGCGATTGCAGTGGTGCAGGGCAGCAAAGTTGCCGCGCTGCCTCTGCGGCCCCACCGGCGTCGTCGATGACGTTTATCGAGGGCAGTCGCACTGCTGAGGCCTTGTCGGCAGAGTGGGGCGCCCTTGTGGCCAATATGCACGAGTCACGCATAGCAGTGGAACAGCAGCGCGCCGCCTTCACGCGTGAACGGTGTCAAGCGGCGGCAGCTTCTCTCCGCAATGTGAGCGAGAGCGTGGCGGACACACTCGCGTCATTGCCGCAGCTCCACTTCTCGCGTCTCTGCGTCGCGCGAAGGGCGTCTCATCGCGAGGGGAGCAAACGAACGCACAGTGTGCTGGATGCGGGGCCCAAGGACTCGATGTACGGACTCGGCCATGCTTATCCCTATCCTGTGCTGCCGTGGTGGCGGTGGACTTCGTGCAGTCGCTCACGTGCACCTCTGTCGCTGCGTGGACAAGGGGCGCCGCATCGCCTACCGGAGACGTGCACTGCTTTCTCCAGTGTACCCGACGGCGCCGAGGCGACTCGAGAGCAACTCGCCGTGACACTGCTGCGTTGGGTTCACGACATGTCAGATGTACGGTGGCGGGCCGCGTCGTGGTTGCCGTGGGACTCGTGGATCGCCGTGGCCTGCGCTGTCGCTGGCGTGCCACTGTTGTTGTTCCCTCTTTCGCCCACCCACGCGTCGCTACTGATGCCGTCGGCTAGTCGCGTGCAGGGCTACTTACGCATCGCTGCCGCAGAGGATGCGGGAGCAGCACGGGCGGCGCACCTCACTGCTGACTCTCTCGTCCTTGGTGGTCGTCCCGCTGGGCATTCGACCGGGGGCCCTGTGCTTGAGCGACATCCATGGTCGGCCCCTGCTGCGGCACCGCAGCTGCTGAGCGAGGCAATGGCATCCACACCAGCGAGACCAGGCGGGGTGCTTTCTGCAGTCGCGCAGGAAGACGCAAGCCACGCACATGCGCATCATTGGGCAGTGCGCGCTGCGGCGGTGACGGAGTGCGAGGCGCTAGCACGTGCGTGCGACAGGCATGCGGAGACTCTTTCGCAAGAGCGAGAGGGAGTCGCTTCCGCCACAGCGACCGCTGCGCACGCCCCTCACCGCTCTTCGCTCATGCACCGGAGGTGCGGCAAGGCGGGCGCGGTGTGGACGAGTGATGGTGGCCACAGCTGGTCAATGAGGACAGCAGCGGCGGCACAGATGAGCGCATCATCCCCAAACGCCGCTTCACCTCTTTTGCCAGTCGACGTTTTTCCATCCTCTCCCGCTGTGGTGTACGTCGCGCGAGGTCACGTCGATTCCGCCGCAGCCGATCTTCTTGGCGAAGAATCACGCTTTCCACCGTCTACGGTGGCGCTGCTGGCGCCATCCGAGTCCCCATCTATCAGCAAGGCCTCATCTGTCGACGACGCAACCACGGCTGATCTGCATTTCAGTGAGGCTGTCGGCAGGAAGCGTCCACGGTCTGCTGTAACCTCCCCCTCGGCCACGGTCTTGCCTTTTGGTCCAGCCAACGTCACCCCATCCCTCACGTATGCGGTGCGTGCGTCGTCATCACGGGCAGGGCGAGATGCGTCCCTGCCTTCCCCCTGCGATGCTCTCATAGCACAGCGCAGCAGCACACCGCAGCGCCTGCTTGCTGCCTGGTTCGAGCAGCGGTGCCGTGAGGTAAGCCCGGCCGCTGACGACTCGCCGTCTCGTACTGGATTGACTGCAACGGCTGAAACAGACGCGGTGCCCTCCAGTGGAGAAGGCACGTTGCTGGGGCCACGGGCATCACCGCACTTGCCATCGCCACCGCCATCTGACACGTCATCCGCTACCCATTTTTGCTTGGACAGCCACCGGCTCCAGCGACTGCTGCGGTGGCTCATAGTGCCGCCGTCTCCTACTCGACTTCCTTTCGCTCCACCGCGGCAGCGGCGGCGATGCGTAGATCTCATCTGCGAGTCGGCAGGACCGACGACGCTGACGACGCACACACCCGTGTCGCAGCCACCGTCTCGTTGGGGACCTTGTACTCGACAGGCGCTATTGCAGGACGCCCAGCCACCAGGACCGCGTTGTACGCTTGCGTCGCCTACTATCTCGGCGGCGCAGGTACGCGAGGAGAGGCGTACAGATGCAGCAACGAGAGATGCTGCTGCTGGTCCTACCGCTTGCGCTGAGGGGGCTCTTTGGTCTCCAACGGGTGAGTTGGCCACGGTGGCGCCGACAGGCGGCAACGGTTGTACTGCCTTGGGCATGCGTCTCCCTGCCAAGCCCCTTAACAGGCTCGAAGGTACACCCATGAGCTCTGTCCCTGTGTGGAGGTGGGCGCAGCTCACATTGCATAACTACGCCGCCGACGCACTGACTGGCGCTGCCCTGTCTGGCGCCGGCACCGTTAAGCTATCTCCGCGCGCGACTGACGCGACAGTCATACCGACAGTCCGGACGGTTCCGCCAGCCGCGGTGCAGACAGCGGTGCACCGCTTTGCCCCCGTGGTGAAATCCGCGGTTACGAGTGCGCTGACTCACGACTGTCCTTTGCGTAGGCTTCCCTCTCGCTCCTCAGCCCTTCAAGGGCAGCCACCCACCACCAAGACGACTGGAGAGTGTCTCCTCATCACTGCTGAGCACTGGAGGCAGCATCGTGCACGGCGTGCAGCGCAGCGTCTCGCTTTGTATAGGCTGCTGCTCGCCCACGATGCGCGACCGGCTCCGTCAGTGCCGCTTCGATCGCGGCCTCTGTCTCATAGCATCAACGACGAAGAGACCGGCTTGTCACGTAGCGCTGACCACACCGCTGCTGATGCATTCATCATCGGTGCCCAGCTCTACCGAGATGAGCTCGAGCGCAACGACAAGGCGGAACTGGTCCAGTGCGTGCGTGACGCTCTCGTGCGCGCGCAGTATACGGCGTGTGTGAAGATATTTCAGCAACAGAGTGGGCGCGGTGAAGATAGCGCTGGCCAACCGGCGGAGGCGCGACGATCGACCAGCGCCTGTCGTACCGCCGCCTCACGCATGTGTGCCTACGGCAGCTGCAGCTCCATGCCTGCAGCACCCCACGTGCCACTCTCGTCAGGGCCGCTGCCGGCGCCACTGTGCGGTCGCCAGTGCGTGGCACGTGAGCGTCGATTGCACCACATCATCCGAGGCGGCATGCGCAGGGACGGCTGGCTTGTTTTCCACACATTTTGGTACGACGTCCTCGCTGAATACGCCTCTCCGGACTCCCCGCAGACGTGGCCCGGCTGTCTTTTGGGCGCGGTGCAGGACAGCGTGACGACACGCGTGGCATTGAGGGAGGAGAGCAGCGCTGACGAGTCGGTGCGCCACGCGCCTCTTCGAACAACGGATGCGCCACGAGCGCGCGTTGAGCAGCGCGACATCGGCTCCCGAGATGTGTGGGCCGATACCGAAGCCGACGCCTCTCCGCTGGGGGTGTTGGTGCACGAGACGCGGTGGGACGTTGACACGAGCGACGAGGATGATGAGTGGAGGGAGTCCGAGGAAGAAGGGGATGGGACAGTAGTAGCGCTCCACGTTGAACACGGCAGCTCGCAGTGGTGCTGTTGCTGCCTGGCATCACATGAGCACCTTATTCATGGAATCATGGAGCAAGTAGAGGGCCCCGCAGCGACCACCAAGCAACGCGTGGCGGTGGCACCCACGCTGGGGTGCAGTGAATTGTGCCCCAGAGGCGGAGCTCGGCCACCGCTGTGCCCTGCTTGGTGGAGGACGGGTTCGACGGCGGCTGCCACCACCGCCTCTGAGGCACCCTGGACATCACAACGCAACCCAACTATCGCAGCTGCTCGTGCAACGACATGCCAACAGTCGGTGAGACGTGCCTGCAGGAGGCCTTTTCCCCACGTTCTCGATGCGGGTGATGTCAGCGTTCCACCTGCGCGGGTGCCTCGGTCGCTGTCCGTGTCAGCACTGTCGTTGCCCAGCTTGATTGAGGGCTGCACACACGGTACAGGGCGGGAGGGTACTCTTGATGGCGAGATCGATGGCGACAGGAGTGCGAGCGACGCCGCCGCGCGTTCCTTCTTTGCGCGACTACGGCGATATGCGGCACAACTTCTCTCCTGTGACGCCGCTGCCGCTGCACGCTCAGCAGCCGTGGAAACCGTGACGGCAGCGACAGCGGTGTCACAGGACCGCTGCCCCTCTTCGTGCAGTCTCTTTTCGTCCTTCCTCGGCTCGACACGCTGCTGCTCCTCTTGCTGTGGCATAGCGGTGCCGTTATCGGCACCACCACTGCGGTCGTTCTCGCCTCGCTTAGCAATGGTGGGTGCATCAACACCGTCTGGCAGGCAGCAGCAAGAGGAGGAGGACGACATCGAGGTGCAGGTGGCTCCCCTGCGCCGGTACCGCTACACGCGTCATGTCTGCACGTTTGCGGAGGAGGCAAAGTCACTGCAGACGTGGCTGCTGCCTCACTGGTGGGCCAATCAACAGCAGTGCTTCGCCGGCTTTATAAAGCCGCCGCCGCCGCTGCTGCTGCGATCTCGAATCAGTCGATGCCTGGGGCACCCACTCGACAGATCACGCGCGATGGCGACGACAGGGGCCTGCAAAGGTGTTGGCAAGGGCGGTGACAGCGCCGAAGATACTTATCAGTCGTCCTTGTGCTGCTTCCTGGATCGGCATGATGAGGCGGAGGCGTGGGTGCAGCTCCTGCACTGCGCTCACCTGCGGCTGCTGCGTCGGCCCTACGGCCCTCTTTTCCGCGGCAAATGCCTACTACGGTGCGCGCCACTCGACGGCTGCGTAGCGGATGCGGAGGTGCACCACACGTACCTTGCCGCGATGCTACATCAGCGCACGGAGGAGTTGGCAGAGTCCTGAGCGCATGCATGCTGCCCTCCCCGAAAGCCACCATAGCACGTGTGCGTGTGCGTGCGTGTGAGTCTCTTCCCGTCCACCCCCCAAATCGTGTTTTGCGTTCATTTGCCCACGTTTGATCATCTGCTGCCACCGCTGCTTCTCTTCGCGTGAAACTGAATTCTCTCTCGCCCATGCGCAGGCACAGGTGGATGGATGCCACCGTGCTTCCCCCCTCTTCTCCGTTGAGCCATCGCTTCCGTTCTTGGTCGATGCCGATGCTTCTCTCTCCCTCTCCTTTACCTCCCCTCGCGGCTTTATCGCTGGCGCTCATCGGGTGTTTGTCATCGCCTGTCGTTCGCACCGCGCTCAGCTCTACCTGCGGCGACCTCTGCACGCGCCACTAAGCTCCTCCCCACTTCCGACGCTACTCACCGCCCCACTCAGTCATCACAACAACGCCACATCCGCCCATTGCAGTCTCTCCTTTCCTCCCCAGGCTTCGTTTGCCTCCATCCAGGGAGGTAGAGCGCAGGCTTGGCTCACGTACACATACCGAGACGAGGAGGGAGGACTTGTGCGCGCGCGGGCATTTGAAGGAGCCGCGGCATCCGTTCAGCCGTGACGCCAGCGCCGCACTCGTCGCACTTTCTGCGAGCGCGTACTGGTGAGGGGTGGCGACTGGAGCAGGGAGGGGCGTTGTATCTGTGCCCCTTCCCTCCACTCGTCTCTCAGACGCGGTAGCGCAGCGGCACTACCTGCCGCACATCACGCATCTTTCTCTTTCCCACCGTGGGATGCCGCCGCTGTCACTGCCACAGCGGCGGCTGCCGAAGCAGCCGCCGCCCAAGGCCCAAAACACCATGGCGACCTCCGAGTACCGGATCATGGAGAAGATGGGGACGGGCTCCTTCGGCGTTGTCTTCAAAGTATGTCGGGTGACGGACCACCAAGTCTTCGTCATGAAGCGGATTCCACTGCTCGGCTTGACGACGCCGCAGCGACGCGATGCTGCCCAGGAGATCATCCTCATGCGCGACCTGCATCACCCCTGCGTGGTGTCGCAACGGGATGCCTTTCTATTCAACGAGCACGACCTGTGCCTTGTCATGGACTACTACGACGGTGGCGATATGGACACCCACATGGCAGCACAGCGCGAGCTGGACATGTACTTTGATCTCGATCAGGTGATGCTGTGGTTCGTGCAGCTTGTGCTTGGAGCGCAGTACCTGCACGCCCACAACGTTGTCCACCGTGATATCAAAATACATAACGTGTTTATAAGGTCCAGGGACATGTCCGTAGTGCTCGGCGACTTTGGCATCTCCGAGCGACTCGGCGCCGACATGACTAGTCACACATGGGCCACAGCCGCAACGATGGGCGGCCCTCCAGGAAGCAGCAGCTCATCCTTCATATCCGCGCCAGCGGTGGGAAACGGGGCCCCTGTTGGCTCGCCGTCTCCACTGCGGATGAACGACGGCGACGACAAAGTGCCGTCGCTCCCAATCTCCGGTGGTCTCTATTCACCCACGCCCGTCGCCGCAGAAGCTGCGGCAGCACCGCCATTCCCGTCCCTTTACCAGCAGGCCCCATGGTCCTCTGGTCAGTGGGGCGCAGAGTCACCGCTCTATTCCCCCAAGTTGAGCCCCTACGAGCCGCTGGTGCACATACGCCAGATGAGCACCAGCAGCAATGCGGTCTCATCATGCTCGCCGGGCTCTCAGCGGAGGCGGCTGCACAGCGGCGTGGACGGCGTCGATGCGATGGAGGCGGCCATGAAAGGCACACCGCTCTACATGGCGCCAGAGGTGCTGCAAGGTGGGGCGGCCAGCCCCAAGTCAGATGTATGGTCGCTCGGCTGCGTTCTCTACGAGCTACTGGCCCTCCGTCATCCCTTCGAGTCGCGCGACCTTGCACCGTTGGTGATGCGTGTCTTGCGAGGGCAGCGCGAGCCGCTGCCGGCACACTTCCCCCGGCCGATCGCGGACCTGATCAACCGCATGCTCTGCCTCGATGCCGGTCAGCGCCCCTCGTGCGAGGAGGTGCTGACGGTGCCGTGTGTGCGTGCCTACGTTGACCTCTGGCGCAGCCTGCGGACTCCTCTTGACGTTCCCTCCTCACCCAGTGAGTGTGCACTGACGCGACAACTGCAGGCGTGGCAGGAAAATATTGCAGCGTGGAACGCACGCCACCCTGGCGACCCACGCGGGAAGTCCTTGCACTACACCGAGCTGAGGCGTCAGTTGCTAAGCCCTGCCTGTGCGCCGGCTGAGGAGCACGAGAATGCGGAGCGGCGAGCTGTTGAGGCAGCGCGTGCGGCTCTTTTGACAGCGCAGCCGTCGGGGCTGATTGGCAGTGCCTCCTTGCTCGGCATGGGCGGCGGTGGCGCCCACGACGGGATCTTTTACGGGGCCACTGGCGAGCGTCTCGTCGGCGCGGCTGGCGGCGACCTACAGAGCATTCCCTCCTCCAGGGAGGGTGCGGTGGGGATGGCACCCTCAGATAGCATGCGTCCCTACATGCTCTACGACGTCGCACCAGAGCCTGCCGCCGGTGCTGCCAGAGGAGCAGCAGGACTGGCTGACGCTAAAGCTGCGGCAGGCAAGGCAGTGGACGGCTGCCCTTCAATGCCATCGCGCCGTCCGTCGGGGTCGCCATCGCCGTGTCCGGTTCAAGCCGGTGATTTGGCTGTCACCGGGCACAAGATCGGCAACGGCCGAAATCCCTTCGGTTTGCCACCGCCTCCGACTGATGCGACTCACAGCGAGGACTCTCCGATCGGGAGCGCTGCTGTGGGGAAGCGCCGACACCGCCAGGCACGGCAGCGCGAGTCCGCCACGCCTCAGCGGAACGCTAAGTCAGTGCGCCACAACGGCAAAACTGAGCCCAAAGGTAAGCTGTCGAATGGAGCGGCATCGCCGGCGATCGATGGCTTCGCCGCGGTGCCAACGACGTCACCAACAGGGTCGCTGCGATCCTTCCAGCTACAGCGGGGCTTTTCCGCATCACTGCCGCCGCTGTTGCGTGAGCACGGCACCGCTCTAGGCGGTGCCATTGATGAGGATGTGGCGTTCTTTAGAGCTTATCACAATGTCTCCGACATGCGCTGTGCTTCCCTCGAGGAGATCGCTCAGGCCGTCATGGAGCTGCGGCAGCGCGTGCAGGAGCGCCTGCGGCACCAACGCGTGCTCACCGACATAGAGGTTTTACATGAGCGACACGGCTCCGCCCTCCTCCGTAGCATGCCGCACGTTCTACACGTGCTTGAGGTGGCCGCGGCGGCCGCGGCGGCCGGGGAGGGGCACGGTGACCCGCCCGCCGGTGCCCAGCCCTGGATGTCGCCCGAAGGCGTGTACGTGGACATGGTGCGGCAAATCGATGAGCAGCGCAGTGGACGTGAGAGGCTCCAGCTCGACACCGGCAGTGAGGAGAGGGTGGCCGGCATCTCGTATGCGGAAAAGCTCCCGGTAGGCCGCCCAATGCCGCCGCGCATCCGAGAGCTGCGTGAGGCGGCCGCACTGGCGCAGGCGGCGGCGAGCGAAGAGGCACGCCGTCGTGCACGGCTACTTCCGAGCGAGTCAAGGCGTGACTCGACATGCGCCCAAAGCAGCGGTGTCTCCTCGTCGTCTGCGGTGTCGATGCGCTTTGCCGACCCAGCCGCGCCCTTGATGGTAGCCTCGACAGATGGCGGTCGATCCGCTTCACGGACCGCCGCGGCGGAGCTGCGACGGTGGCGCCCCTACCTCGAGCGCCGCAACCGCCTCTCCGCCGAACTCACCGGCGTCTTCGACGCCACCACGCTACGGGCGGTGTACTCGTACTACCGCACCTGCGCGTTGCTGCAGCGGGATGCTACGGTGGTGCGCCGGCTCGTGCCAGACCGGCAGCAGTGGACGGCGCTGCCGTCAATCGAGGAGCTGGCGGTGCTCGACCGACAGCTGGAGGGGGTGCTTGAGAAGCAACCGAGGTGAGAGTGGAGGGCCAAGGCGCATGGCTTGCCTCTGTGGCTGCCGCTCGCTCGCTCTCTCTTGTTGTTTCGCTACCAGAGAAGAAGGGAGCCGGTTCGGCAGCTGTGAACTCCTTTCTTCGTCTCTGCCACTTTTTCATTCACTGCCCCATTCCTCCGCCCCTCCCCCTCCTTGGCTTGCCAGCGCCCATCCTCGCCCCACAAGCACGGGCTACCCACGGGCACCGCCGCCGCCTGCGTGTGGTAGGACACTTCCCTCTGCGCGTACGTATGTGATGGCGGCAGCGCTGCTGCTCCACCGCCCTCCCCCTTCTCATCGGCTGTCTCTGTGTCTCCCCCTCCAGGACACATCAATCGCCGTGCACTACGGCGTCCTTCCCCCTTCCGGCACCCCCCTCTCTCCTTCCCTCGGCTCTTCTTATACCTCTCTCTGCCTGTCCCCCTCCCCGCGTTCCTCTCACCGGGCGGAGGGTGGCGGAGAGTGACGCATGTCCTGCAAACGCGTACACATCTTTGCCTTCATGTAGAGTGGCATGTGACCGCTCCGCCAGACTTCGTGCCACCCCACCTTCTCTGTGAAGGGCAGCGGCAGCGTGTCGTTGTTGCGAGACCCGAGTGTTCACAGCCCACTCACCACCTTCCGACCGACTCCGCTCAGGGTCTTCACTATGGTGGTGTCTGTGGTGCTCGGCGAATAGCTGCAGCCGAGCGCCACGGCGGCCTCCAACGCAGGGCCCCGTCGCAAGTCCGGTGGGTCCGGCGGGCGGCGCGACCGCCGTGATTGGGCTTCCTTCCCTCGCCAGCCGCATCCCTGTCAGCGGGGCTGCCATTGCGCCACCACCACGTGTCCCATCAACCACGGGGGTTGCCCAGCGAGTTTTGCTTCAGTTTTTGCCTGTGCCGTGGCTGCCAAGCGGAGAGGAGCGGCGAGGCTGTGGTGGGCTTCCATTACGGTAGTGATGACGTTAGACCCTGCGGCAGCGGCATCGGCGGCATCGGCAGCCTCCCCAGTCGAGCGGTTTATCCTCTGAGACGTGGAGGGGCGTCGGGCTGTCGCTGTCAAGCTGGCGCACAGCATTCTCTACCTGTTGGATAGCGATGCAGCATCATCCGGCCGCCGCCTGCAGAGGTCTGCCGTCGTTCGGTGTCTCGCTCCTCCGAAGCCCTGCAATCACTGCCGGAGTACTTTGGCGGTGCGGCGTGATGCGGGCACTCATTGTGCTTTAGCGGGGCGCCGACCGCGTAATATTTGGTACCCCAGCCGCGATGCCGATGACGACCTCAGGGGAAGGGAGGCACCGCTTATTTCACTGCGAAGGACCGTGCCTTCTACTGCAGCTGGGGGAGGGGAGGGGGGGGTCAGCCACGGAGAGCTCGCCGTATGGGACCTAGTTGCACGCGCACCTGTGCAGTGGCCAGCGGAGGCGTCGCCGCATGTGTGCTGTGGAGGTACGGCCTCTCCTTTTCCCTGGGCTGGGCAGGGGCGCCTTGTGCGGGCGCGGGGGTGGCGGCGGCGATGGTCCCAGCGTCACTCCAGGGATCATCTCCGTCATTGCTCAGCACCCGAGGAGCACCAGACACTCCTCTCACCGCCTCCCTTGTTGTATACTTTGTGGAGACGTTTTGGTTTGCTCGACAGCGCCAGGGTGGAGGGGGCTCGTCCCTGTCAACGTCCACGCGCGACGCACGGCTGCGTTGCTGGGCTACTGCAACACAGTCGTGCGGTCCGACTAGAGGAGGAGATTGAGTGGCGCGTATGTGGTGGGTGATGCGTAAGTACGAATGCCGGGCGCGGCGTGCTCGTTGCTCATCCCCCCTCTTTCTCTCCTTGCCGCCTCAAGGGCTCTGTGTTGTGCTTCGTCTTCCTCTCGATGTAGTGAAGAAGGTGCACATGACACGCCCCCCCCTCTCCCGACGCAGCGCCGTCTCCCCCATTTCTCTCCTGCTATATGTATGCGAATGTGCAGCATGCTGTGGGTGCGTTAGCGAGCAACTACACCGTGAACTTAATCGCCTCATGCAATGGAGGTTATAGAGACGTTGGCAGGACACTCTCTGTTGCTCTCGTGCGCAAGACCCCCACCCCCTCTCGCGCCACTACTACAGTGTGAGCGGTCGAGTTCGAGGTGGGGGGAGGGGCCCGGCAGCTGCTGCCCATCTCACCTTGAATGCACGAGCCGCGCTCCTGCGCATACATGACTGATGGATGCCGTGCATATGAGCTTGATGCTTTCTAAGTGCTGTGCACTGGCTCTGGGCTGCTTCCACCAGCGTCTTTCTTTTCTAAGACTTATGGTCTCCGTGCCCCCTCGCCTCTGTCTTGACGTGTATTGGCGTGCTCGACGATGACAGGATTGCGCAACCTTGCTGTGCTCATGCCCTGTGGAGAGGGAACCTCTATACTCCATCACCTGACCTCAACTCGCCTGTGCGAGCTTGCCCATGCGTGCGTGTTTCATGAATCTGCGTGCCACGGATGCTGCACATCAGTCGTCCCCGTCACACAAGCCACGTCTGCATCCCCCTTTTCTCCATCATCAAAGCAGCAGCAGACCGATACGTGCTTGACTGTGTGAGGTGCTTCCATTGAACCGACGCCTCGCTTTCATCTTCAGGGGCGACACGCCACTGTTGCCACCACTGGCACTCGTGCTTGCCAACTTTGCATCTCTCCCTGGCTGGTGCTGCGTCGCTCATCCACCGCTGGTGTCGTCCTCTCCCTGCGTGTGCGCGTGCGCGTGCGTGTGTGCTCGCCCTCTGTGTACTCTCTCGATTCCCTCCGCCATCCTCCTCTGTGTGCTTTTGCTTTTTCCAGCCTTTTTCACGTGCACTTTTCATCTTCGACGCCTGCGTGCGCCCCCTGCACCACGCACGTGTGCCTCACTCTCTCACTCTGTGCCCCCCCCTCCCCCTCCCCCTCTGGCAGAACATTGTGCTTCCATCCTCATCCTCCACTCCAGTGGAGAACGCAGTCGGCAAGATGGGCATGGAACACTACACCAAGGTCAAGGACCTTGGTGGGACCAACGGTGCCTTCCTCGCGCGCGACCGGCAGCAGCCGGACCGGCTCGTCGTCATCAAGCGGCTGGCGGAGGGCACGCAGGGGGTTGAGGAGCTGAACGCATCGCTGCGGCTGCGGCATCCACATATTGTTCGCTTCCTCGAGTCCTTCTTCTATGATGGAAGCCTTTTCGTCGTCATGTCGTACGAGTCTGGCGGCGACCTCGACGGGCTCTTTCACTACCTCACCCAGCACCACAAGACCCCGACCACACACACACTGCTGCTCTGGTTTGTTCAGCTGCTGGAGGCCCTTGTGTACTGCCACGATCACAGTGTCATCCATCGCGACATAAAGCCGGGCAACATCCTCGTCTCGACGGACACGAAAGTGCTTTACCTAGGCGACTTTGGATCTGCCAAGACCCTCAGCATCTCCAACGTCACCTCCACGTTCGTCGGCTCGCCGATGTGGATCTCGCCGGAGGTGTTGCTGGGCACGAGTTACAGCTATGCTGCCGATGTGTGGTCAATGGGCTGCGTGTTCTACGAGATGGCAACGCTGCGCAAGCCGTTCTCGGCCCCGAGCTTCGCGCACCTCGTACAGCAGATCACTTGGGGTCACATCACGCCTCTCCCGCCGCATGTGGCGCAGGAGGTGAGGTCGATTATTCACTCCATGCTCGTGCTCGACCCCGCGCAACGCGTGACTGCCAGGGAGGCGCTGGAGGTGGCACGAGTTGCACTCAACCGCGCTGAGGAGCTCCGCTGTGCGTCGCCGTCTCCAGTGCGCTCTCCAGCAAGGCTGCCCAAGCCCCCCGTCGCATCCTCACCTCCCCTACCGGTGTCACCGCCGAAGGTGGCTGACTACCAGCCGCGGCAGCATCCACTGCCGCAGTCACCGCAGTCCTACTCCTCGCCCTCCTCGCCCCCGTCCACGGGTACGACGCCACCGCCCGCCAGCGCCACAAGCGACCCGCTGCTGGTTGTCGCGGCAGAGGCGAAGGCCGGCGAGGATCCCACGCCACAGGGCTCCCATCCCACTGCCATTGCAGCCGCACCTGAATCCCTGTCTCACGTGGCCGGTGTGAAGCAGCTTCCCGACGTGTCGTCGCCTGCGTTGACTGCGCCAGAGTCGACCACGTCATTCACATCACTGCCGTCTATGGTGGAATTTCCTGTGCCAAAGCAGCCACCGGCGGTGCTTACGGTGGCGGCAGAAGCAGCCGTGGGAGACAAGCCGGAGCGGCACCAGGCGGTGCCGGCGGAGGCGGCACAACTGTGCATGCCGCAGCAGGTGGCTCTGCAGATCTCCACCGAGGGCTTCTTCAGAAAAGAAGTGCAGACCAAGGAGGCACCGAAGCGCAAGAGCGTGGCGGCGTCCAAGGCAAGTCCGCTGCCGCAACGGCAACGAGTGCCGAGTGTTCCGGCACAGACCGCACTATCAACCGAGGCACCGAGGTTCGTGCGCCAGATCAGCACCGACTCGATGGCCATTCGGTGTACTACGAGCGCCACCGCAGCTAGCCGCACAAGGGCAGCGGAGCTGCCTACACCCTCGCGCAGAACCGGTGGGTCGACGAAGGTGGTGGTAAAGGCAGTGCCACCAACGCATGTACCAAAGCGCGCCTTGGATGCGGCAGAGAATCTCACGAACCCACCGTGTGTGCCGAGGGAGTCACCGACTCGGGGGGCGCGCGGCCTCAACGAAGCGCAACAGAAGTCGGCGCCAATGCCGCCCCCCAAGCCAGCCGCCCAGGCTTCCGACGCCGCGCCGGCGGACCAGTGGTTTGTTCTGCGGATGCGTGACCTGCGCGCCATGGAGAAGTACCTCCACCATCATCGTGTGGATGATGACAAGGCGTTGAAGACGTATGATCAACGGCGCGACAAAGAGGGGCAGCCATGCGACTCGGCCCCAGCGGTCCGTGCAGCAGACAAGCCTTTAGCGGCGCCACACCGCCGCACCTTTGCGAAGAAGCCCGCCAATGCGCCGCAGTCACCCGGCGTGCTTATCCTGACCCCACCGCGCCATCGCTGCCTGATGGAAGGCATCCCCGCACCGCCTCTACTGTCCGCTGCGCGACAGCAGCAGCATGGCGCGGCCAAGGTAGAAGCGCGCCATGGTGCCGCGGCCGTTCCCTTCTCAAGGCAAGTGTCGTACGCTCGTCAGGCATCGCACCCTGCCTGTGACTCCGACTTACAGCAGAGCAGCCTGCCATCTGCCTACAACGGCCGCCAGGCGAGTCACGCTCGGGGACGACCGCGCGTGTCACTAGAGGAGCAGCTGAAGAGCGCGGAGGGGCGCGTGGTCGCACGCGTGAAGCGCGAGGAAGAGCGGCAGCGGATGAAGGAGCTAATTAAAGCCCAGCGCGCCGCAGCGAAGAAGCAAAATCGCAAAGCCAAAAGGGACGGCGCTATCGATGTCCAGATCGTCCTGCCAGACCACGTGCGCCACACCACCAACTGCGTCGTGTCGGCGGACTAAGCAAGGCAAGAGGGGGCCAATACGTGGGCTCCAGGTTGTGTTCTCGTGATGAGGGTTGTTCCTGTGGTTAGAAGCACACGCAGCAGTTGTGCATCCCGCCCCTCTTGTGCGTGAGTTTTTTCTCGTTCTCTTCGTTTTCCTCATGTATTTTCCCTCCCTTCCTGAGAGGTGGACATCCCAGTGCGCGGCATCTCAGGGTCCACCACCCCACCCTGCATAGGGAGACCAAGTCCCCCCCTACCCCTCTCAGTGCTGAGCCGCCTCTGGCAGCGACCGGCGTAGGGGGAGTTGCTGCAGAGCGATCTGCGTAGCGTGGGTAATGCTTCGCTGACCTGGCCTGTGGCAGGCGCGTTGGTAAGAACAAAAACGTGTTCGCGAACGGCCCAGGGGCCCTCTCCGTCACTGGTCGTCCCCCCATTCCCTTCTCGCGCACGCGTTGCCCCCTTCCCCAGCGGCGCAGCTTCTCCTCCGGGGCCAGGGAGGGGGGGCCGCGCCGCGCAGGCGTTCGGGGGGGGGGGGGCGTTGGTTGGCGAGGAGGGGCTTCTTGGAAAAGACCGGCAGGCGCGCGCGCCTCAGGAGCGCGTTTCGTCGGCATCGCGCGCGTGGTGGCGCCGCTGGTGCGCATGGGCTTGGCGGCGGCGGCCAAGGGGGTGTGGGGTTGTGTTGTGTTGGGGGAGGGGGGGGGTCGCTTGGCGGCCGCCCGGGCGTGGCAGCCGACCCATACAGAAGAGAGCACACACGCGAGTACGCTTGTCGCCGCCCGTCGTGCCGGCACACCGCACAGCGTTGTGTGAAAGAATATCAATGACAAAGCAAAAGAGAAAAAACGATCGTTTCCAGCTTGTCATTCTACTGTGAACAAGACAGCAACGACATACAGCCTCCGCAGCGCCGCGGCGAAAACCCTCGTCGTCCTGGGATGAACCGTCCTGCCGTCGAATTGGACCACTCGTCTAACGGGCCCCCTTGTCCTTCCTCGTCCCCTCTTTGGGGGCGTGCTGCGCGACCGGTGCCAGACGGACTCGGGTGGACCGCACGCCTCAATCCAGACGGGGCGAGGCCACAGGGTCCTGCTCGAGAGTGAAAGAGGTGGCGTCTGTCGTGTGGGTAATGCAGGGGAGGTCTGGGTGCATGCGGAGCGAACACAGGGAGGAAGTGAAAACAGAGGGAAAAAAGGTACGACTGCAGGGGAGAAGTAATGAGAACACGCGTTGAGAGTGCGGCCTCGCTCGACCGACATCACGCAAGGTGATATCCACGCATTCGTACACGCCGCCGTGAGGACATGTGTGCCACAGGCGTGCGGGCTTAGAGATGGCTGTGCGCGTGTTGCGAGACAACCGTCTCTTCCCTCGCTGCATCTTCCGCGGCTCTGTGCCTATCGTGGAGGGCGTACTTGTGCAGTTCTCACCGGTTCGCACCCCCGGCCTTAGTTGAGGAAGCGGCAGCCCGGCACAAGGATCCCGGGGATGGTTACCTCGGGCACAATGCGCCACCCACTCGGACTCACGCTGCGGAGCTCCTGGCAGTACGCGCATGGGCAGCAGCAGAAAATGCACATAAAGTCGCCAATAATGTTGCCACGCGTGCCGCTCTTCTTGCGCAGGTTGTAGCGAGTGAAGAGTCGAGCACACGGGCAGCAGAAGAGAACGCAGAAGCAGTGCGGCCATAGTGAACAGTGATCGCCCATCGAGGTGGCATAGAGCTTACACGATGAACAAGGAGAGAGGCATAGCCAGTGCAGCAGGCACAGGAGGCACCCCGTCAAGTCCGGCGAGCCACAGCACGGGGACAGGCGCCAACACTCGTAGATGGCGCCGGCCTGACCGCCCCAGTTGATCTGGTCAAGGCCCAGCAGGCCGAGGGGGATGCCAGCCTCGCACTCGGAGACTTGCTGACCCATGGTGATGTAACACAGATCAAGATAGCGGAGAGAAAAGCAGGTGCGACCACTGAGAGTGTGCGTGTAGCGTGTGCGCCAGGTAATGACAGTGGAAATGGCGCTTGCGGGGCTCCGTCGTGTGTATGTACAGACCTGAGGTGTGGCGTGTGATGGCTGGGTGAGGGCGGCACAAATGGCACCCAGGGCATTGCCAGATGGAGACAGCGGCAACATCACGGAGTGTTGAGACAGGCAGGTGAGAGTGCGTGTGGGATAGGGAGGGGTAAGGGGGGCAGGGTGGAAGCAAGAATGAAGAAGAGTGGGAGCGGTGTACAGGGAATGTCGGAGAACGGGAGAGAGGTGGGGCTGCCACGACGTTCGGTGCTCCACCCCACTTGCGTGTCTTCTCTCATCCAGTTGGCTCGTTGCTGTTGCGATGAATCGACACAGCGCGTGCCGTGGGTTGGACAGGCAAGCCTCGACAGCTCAAGAAGAAGAAACAGATCGACAGCGATTCAGCAGCTTGTGCACAGTGACACACACGCAGAAACAGGGAGTTATCAGCATGGGCGGCACCTGTTCCCCCTCTGAACTCTACATCAATCGCCCTTCGTCATATTTAACGATGCTGTTCGGAAGCTCTTCCAGGCGCGCACTCCTCGAAGGGGCAGTCTCTCGCGGCACTGACCCACGCAACCAGCCGGAGAGGCTGTCCGGCTGCCCCTCCCTTACGATAACCACGCACGTGCACCACCAGTGGCGCCAATGGGCCTTGCCGTACTCGAGCTGCAGCTCGTGCGGTAATAGCCAGAGGACCTTCGTCAGGGACGTTCCAGGTTCATTGGCGCAGCAGATGGCTTCGCAGAGCTCCGTCGCAGGTAGTGTACCATGTTAGTCAGCATGCCGTCCCCTTGCTCTGGCGCCTCCGCAAGGGGATGGCATCGCACTGCGATATACCCCCCTCCCTCAGCACCGATAAACAGCAGTTGAGCACCACCGGCTACACCACGCGTCGTTCTGGTGTCTCCATTACGCCCAGCACAGAGTTCACGGCCGCGCAGGAGGCTACGAGGGGCAGCAAGGCGGTGTAGCCTCCTGCGTTGGCGTCGTAGTCATAGTTGAACGGCTCTGCGGGTGAAGCGGTTGGGATGGCTGGTGGAGCTGCTCTCCTGTCGAACAGGAGTGGCCGGAGCAGTTGCTGAGGTGACGGACGGCCACAGTTAGCAGTGGCGGCTGATGATGCGCACGGCATCAACGAAGTGGTACATGCTTGTCACAGCGGCTGCGCCACTCATGTGCGCATGCGTGCTGTGGCACCACATCGATGACACGAGGGGGAGGGGGAGAGAGAGAGAAGACTAGCAGCAATGGATACACGACGGCAAAGCCGAAGGAAAAGTACGGAGAGAGAAACACCGAAGTCGCAGGGTGTGCGGTGCGCGAGAGTTGTGGACGTATGCGCGGGTCAGATGCCATGCAGCATTGCTAACGGGAGTGCCTGTGCCTGTGCGCACCTGCACACTCTGCGCCGCCGCTACTGCGCTCACATGCTCGAGAACCCCGCTGGCCAAGGGCGGGGTGGGGTGGGGGCCGTGCCAACTGGTGTGCGAGGGACGCACGCGGCCACCCACCCGCAGAACGGCAGAAGTGGATAAAGACGTCAGTGGCTGCGCTTTGCCTTACCAGCCTGTAGGTCAAAGCGATCTGCTTTCAACAGAGCCAGTAGAAGTGGTGTCAGCTGCACCAGCGTGCGCACCGCCTCTGGGCCACTCTTGCTGTTCGCAGGGAGGGATGTCGCCGCATCAATCTGAAAGTGGCGGCTACCGCCGATGGGCGTCGCGTGCGGCGTGCTGATCGGCGAGACTCCCAACCGAGCACCACACGCAGAGACCAGTGGACTCGTCAGAGACGCGCTCGTTCGCTGGCTGGCGCCGTTGAGAGGCGGAGGGACAGAGCCTTGCGATGGTGACGGCGGCCAAGAGGGCGGGACCACCACCAACGACCGTAGGGTGAAGCGCGCGCACACGCCGTAGACGATGCTGGACAGCATGACCTTCAGTAGGGCGAGGATCAGCACGAGCAAGACGCACACCAGAGGTGCCTGCAGCAAGAGGTAACCCGCCACTCGCTCACAGCTCCACAGAAGCAGCGCCGCATACGCGATGGCGTCGAAGCCAGCCCGCTTGACGTGCTTGGGGGCAAAGCCGTGGGCCGGTGTGAGCAGCTCAGCCGCTTCTTCCATGCGCGTTGCGACACTGCTGCTCGGCCCGCTCACCACCACTTCCAACGACGGCAGCCGCCATAGCACTGTTTCACAACTCAGGTCCAGCAACGCCAGCTGCGAGTAGGCACGGGACATCGAAGGCGGAATGCCGTTGAAGCGAAAGACAAAGAGGTGCTTGACGAAGTCGATGGCCACCTCGACGCAGAGGATGATGCAGACGTCTGCGACAGCGAAGCCGGTGAAGCGCTCGTGCATGTGTTGGAGCAGCATTACGAAGAAGAAGACGATGTACTGCATGCGCTCCAGCGCGTCAAGGGAGGACACGCCGTGGAGCGACTCCGGCGTATTCTTCTTGAATAGAACACCCTTCAGCTCCGTGAAGTTGTTGGCGACCAGCAGCGCCAGGAGCGAATTTCCCTCCGCGTTAATCGCGACGTTTAGCGTGACGACGTGCAGCAGGAGAGAAAGAGAGTGGCAGGAGGTGCTGAGGCAGGCGACGACCCCGCTGCCGGCGAGGAGCCACCGCGATGGAGGCGTGTGCTGGCTAGCGGTGGCGGTGCCGACGTCATCGCAGCCGGCATACCCCCTCCCAGACGCTGCCCTCTTCGTAGGTGTGCTTGCTGCAGCTGGTTTGGCCTGGCGGCGGCGAGCGCAGTAGTAGGAGTACTCGTCGTCGACGGCGGTGTAGAGCATCTCGAGCGAGTCCTGCGAGAAGGATGAGAGGATCTTGTCCACCACGTCGAGGATGCCGAAGATCATGACGACCTTGATGAACGACGTGCGTCGCACAGCGTGGTAGAGGTAGGAGTACAGCTGCGTCGTCGCCAGACCCGCAACCCAGTAGCTACCCAGCACTATGGTGAGCACAAGCAGTGCAATGATGTCGCGCAGTTCGCACCGTCGCCACAGTGTGAGCACCTTCAGCGGCAACAGCAGCAGCCCGATGAGATGGTCGAAGAGGCCCAGTGCAGTGATGGCAAAGTAGAACTCCATGTTAAGGAACGTATGCGGGATGCGCTGGAAGTGTTTGCGGAGAGTGGCGTATTCGTGGTTGCGGTGCCGCCCCCCAGCGGAAGCCACGCCCACAGTAGCAGGCGGGGAAGAGCCAGGAGACTCGCTGCCACCACTGCAACGCGGTTCACTAGCGGCGCTGGCAGACGTCGTCATGAAGGTCTCGTACGCCTGCTTCTGATCTCGGTGCTGCAGCTGATGATGCCGCTGCTCGGCGGTGGGGCCCAACAGCAACTCTATCGTCTGCCGCCGCACAGCACCCCATTCCCACCACATGTTCGACCCTCTGTGTGTGCTCAGGGCTCTCTAGACGAGAGGGGGGGGGCACGGCGGATGAAGCGGGAAGGCGGTACTGTGCGCCTCCGCGTCCTGCCTGTTTGACTTTGACGTAGAAGGGAGAGGAAAAGGGTCGTTGCGTGCACCTGCTAAAGCGGCGGTAGCACCGGACACACAGACCGACACAGAGAGACAGCTGTCCGTACAAGCCACACGGAGAGCAAGGGATAGAGTGAGAAGGACAAGACGGTTCTTAGCGCAAGTGCGTAGTGCTGCCATACGAGCGTCTCATCATCTCCAAGTCGGGGAAGGGGGGAGTTGACGGCAGAAGACATACCCTACTGGCTTGCAGGAGAGGCATGGCGGCTGGTGCGGCGAAGGAGGGGGGGGGGAGTGACCACTACGCGCTGTGCAAGACCCCCCCTCCCTCCCCCTCGCGTGTGCAGGTAGGCAGGCCTGTGCATGTGCACCGCATATCGGCTAGTCGCTTTTATTTTCCGAGGTTCGATGCAGCACTCAACTCACTGAAAGGAAAGGGGGGGGGGGGGCAGGAGACGGGGGGGGGGAGGAGAGGTGAAGGCCCCCCAGCTCCTGCCACCCCCCTACCGCGAGAGGGGTGCACCACCCGAGGCACAGATGGAAAGAAGAAGCGAAATACAGGGAGGTGTGGGGCGCGCGACATCGCCGCCGCACCACTGGCGCCTCCCTCTCTTCCCTCCTTATCCAGTCAAACAAACGCCGTCGTGTAGCCACAGCCGCTACGCCGTCTTCGCCGCCGAGTCGGCTGCCTCTACACCAAGGGATGTAGATGGACTTTGCGCCTGCTGCTCTTGCTGAAGTCGGCGGGCGAGAGCCTCTCGTGCGATGAGGCGGTGCCTCTCCGCTTCCTCTGCGGTTGTGCCGGGCAGTAGCGCTGTGGCGGTATTTGATTTGCTGGGAAAGACGCTGCCCATTTCGGCACGAGAGAACAACGGCGTGGGCAACATTGCCGCCTCACCACTGGCCCCGCCCTCAGGTGGAAGCAGAGCGCGTAATGGAGAGACCTGCAGCAGCCTCTGCAGGCGGCTGCCCACTGAGCGAACGCAATCTCGGAGCGGTTCCGGGTATATGAAGGCGTCTAAGGTGAAGGCGCTGCTCGCAGCTCCGGTGACATGACGTTCGTACAGCCAGCTCACAAGCAAGGCGATGCACGCCACCATAACTCGCCAACCTTCCCAGTGATCATAATATTCCTCAAGACAGCGGCCAACCACCAGCGAGACCACATCACAGCTGAAGGCAAACCAGACAATGGCGAGTGGGACTTGCTGGAGCGTCAGCTGAGCGCCGAGTAGTCGCGGGCCGACCAACGCTGACATCCCCCGCACGCGGCACAGAGAGAACCCAATTACCTCTGCCACTGGCCACATGCCAGTGTAACCGTACGGCCGGTTGTAGCTGTCATCTTTGTTCAAGAAAGCAAACCGAAGCGGGTGGCAGATGATGAGGTCGGCGATGAGCACCAGCAAGCCTGTCGCCACCGTGGTGAAGAGCAGGAAGATGGCGTACTCACTGCTGCCTGTAGTCGCCTCCGCAGACGCTCCGGCGAGGACAACAGCGGTGTTCACGACGATACGCCAGGGCTCCTGAATTGTCGCTGCTAGTGAATAGGTGATGAAGCGCCACGGATATAACTCATAGAGTGTGCCATGCATACACGTTAAATCGTTGGAATTGCTCAACAGCACAATGATACACACAAGTGTCAACAGGACTGCCGTCACCGGCGTCTTCGCCGCACGCGTCCCCAGTGAGGGGAGGAGGGGCATCGGGGTGGCACACAGGCAGTCAAGCACGGTAGGAAGTAGAGGGAAGGGGGTCTCTAGAGAGCACCACGAAGGGCTCCAGCAAGCGGGTGAGGTGAGGCCTAAGTGTGTGGGTGGGACTCCCCAACAGCGCGCCGGCTCGTTCCCATGCACGCGTGTGCGTGTGTTGATGTGGGCGTGCGTGTGTCGAGATATGGCGGGAGAGGGCGGGGGCGAAGGCTGGGCAGTGCAAGATGGGTGGGGGTCGACTGATGGAGGGGGAGGAAGGCACAGAGAGGCGAGAGTGATGGTAGTCTGCTGTGGCCACGCAGGCGTACAGAGAGGGCCTGGGCCGTGAGAGCGACGGCAAACATATCCACAAACGCACTGTCCCCCCTTCGTCTTGCTTTCCCCCTCTCAGAGAAGGAGGGCTTCGAAGTCACACAGGCGGTGAAGTGAATGAACGAGGAAAAGTTTGGTGAAGAGACCGGCATTGCACGCACTACTGCCGCTGTGGCCGTGAGAACCGCTGGGGAGGGAGGGGGAGGGCACCGCTAACAGAGAGAGGGGCCGCCAGGCGGCGGGGAGTCAGACGGCACGACCCAACCAGACCCGATCACAGCCATCGTCTCAGGCGGAAACGGCTCCGTGTCACCGTGGGACGCGTTATGTCCCGTCGTCCACCCTTCTTCGAGCGCCAAGATGGACGTGTACGCCACCAGCGCTTGTCCTGGCGTAATGGCGCGAAGGGGGGCATCGAAGTGTACGCGAGCACGCGAAACACGCACCGCCGCGTCTGCGCTGAGCTCCTCGTCCGCCGCCTCCCACTCCACCGTCGCTGGCTGCAGCGCTTCTTGGTGCCGTGTACAGCAATGGCATCGCAGTCGATAGATTCTGTGCTTGTGGCAGGTTGCAGCGCGCTGATGCAGCACGGGCCGCGGTAGCCACCAGCGCAGTGACGCGACCGTAGCTTGAGAGGTGTACAACAGTGCGTTGTTCCACTCGGCAACCACCTGCACCTCTGCCAGCACACGTACGGGCGGCACTTTGCCATCACTCAAAGCTGAAGGGGGCAGAGGAGCCAGCACCTTGCTAGCAACGTAGTGGACCGCCTCGCGTCCTCGCCCATCTGGAGTGCGGCGGCAGAGACGCACACGCTGGCCGAGAGTGAAGGCGTAGGCTGGCAGGCAGCCCGGATAGTCTTCCCGGAGGGCGCCGAACGGCGGACTATGAGATAGACGGCCCACGATGGACTGCGGTAGTGCGTCGGTGGCGTGCGTCGCCGTGTCTCCAGGCACGAACAGCTCCTCCCCTGTCACGGCGTCGCAGAACGCTGTGCGGGTCGATTGCAAGAGCGGTGGTCGCGGGGGCGGGAGGTACTCGTTCAGGAAGGAGGGAAAGCACGAGCTACACGATGTATTGCCGGCACGTGTGACAGCGGAGGGTGGCCCGACAAAGCAGATCCCCGTGCTGGTCTTCTTCTGGGGAATGTGCGCCACCGCCGCCATGCCACCGCTGTGTCCGAAGCTGTGAGTTGCCAGTGCACGCACGTCCGCCTTGCACGTGAAGAGGTGGCCAAGAGGGAAGATGGCGCTGGCCAGGGCAGACGGCGGCACTCGAGATAGAAAAACTGACTGATCGTTGAGGTCGCGCCCGGCAGAGCACGGCCGCACGAGCAACACCGGTTGTCTCTCATCACTCCCACCGTGGTCACCACGCGAAAGGTTCCACGTGCGCGCATAGTGACCAGTGGCGAGGAGCGTCTCACTGAAGGCAGATCCCGTGCGACGTAGCGCACGCATCAAGGCGCCGAATTTGATCTTGCTGTTGCAGAGTACATCCACGTTGAGTGTGTGTCCTACGGCATAGGCGTCCAACATGCGCTCAAAGCACTGCTCGGCGTACTCGCTGGAGAAGTCGTACGATGGCAAAGGTGTGCCGTCGCGGGGAAGGAGGTCCAGCGTCTTTGCCACCTGGTGCGCGTCGTCGTAGTCGACTTGGGCCCGTACACACCACCCCGAGGCTGCCTTATCATCGTGCCAGTTGCGCATGAAAAATGGGGTGTACTGCACCGGAGTGGCGTCGCCGCCTGCAGCTGGACTGCCCGGTTTGCCCGGAGTTACGAGCTTGCCGAGCAGTTCGTGGAGCGGTGTGCGTGCATCAACCGCCGCCCGTAGCGTGGGCAGCGGTGGCGGCGGGGCGCGTGGCCCGCCAAAGCAGCGAAGCGCTGCGACGTCGAGTGCGGTGTGAACGCAGCGCTCCAGCACGAGGGCGGCGACGGCGCTGTCGACACCGCCAGAGAGCCCGATGGCGATGCGCAGCTGCGAGCGCGTCATATCCGCGCTCATGCAGAGCTCGGAGGCGTTTCGCTTGGGTGGCCAGAAGCATGAGGCGTGAACAGACACGAGAAGAGGCGTGGGAAAAAATGACGTGTTGATCGGCGAAGAGTGAAGTCAAGGGTGTGTGATTGTGGGTAGTTTTGTGGATGGATAGGAGCGTGCATACCGCTGCAGTCCGCCCTCCCCCCACCTTGACACAGACGACGACTCACGCACAGCCTGTATAGATGTGGGTCGGGCGCCCTGCTGTTGTTGCCCTTTTCCTTCGTAAGAAGAGGCTGCACAACCGCACCCGCATTCTCTCCTCTCTTGTTGGTGCTCTCTTAAACGGCGCGAGAGGAACTCTGCGACACATGCGCAGCCTCGCTTCTCTGTCAGTGAGCTGGGAAAGGGTGAGGAGTGTGCGCAGAGGCGTGGGTCTACACATCAGTCTGCCCCTGTGCCCCGGCACAACGGCCAGACAGGCCTTCAAAGAGCTGCTTCGCGACTTTTATTTCTATTTCTTATCGCACTTGAGCCAACAACTGGCATCGTCATTGCGGTCACGTCAACACACGCATCGCATGCCACAGCACGCGCACAAAGGAACAGACTCACACGTGCGCGACGTGGAGAGGGGGGCGCGCTTGTCAGCAACTCGTCGTCGTCTCCGCCGTCACTCACCATCGAAGTCGCGGGTGTTCTTCGCCGCCACATTATCGATTTCTTCCATCACTCGCATTCTTGCTACCTCCACTGTTGAGGGCTTCGGCGGGGATCTCGGAGCTGCCCTCACATGGCTGAGTCTCACCGATCAGCTCCTTTTGATACCGTAGTTGCTGAGGGCGCGGCCGTTGCCGTCGTGCGTGCCGTTCACGACTGTCACCTTCGCAGATGGCGGACCGACCTCGTCGTTCTGCGCAGCCGAGGTTGGGACGACCTCACCCGAACCGGCAGCGCTGCCTCTACCCGCCGCAGTCCCGGAGATTCCGCTTGCCTGTTGCAGCGGTTGTGCGTGGGCGATGTACCACGTGAAGTAGTCGCGCACTGTGATGACCAGCGTGCCGGCCGTCGGCGTCAGCAGCGAGACCAACGAAGCGAAAAATTGTGGGTGCAGCGCCATTGCCTTGAAAGCCTCCTGCCGTCTCGCCCAACCCGCCACCGGCGCCGTCAACGTGGGTGGCCCAGTCAGCAGCCGCACGAGATACCCCAGGACAAAGGCCAGTTGCTGGTACATGCCTGAGTTGCAGGTGCGGACATGCTGCTGCTCTTGCGGCGACAGTCGCTGGAGCGAGGCGGTGTCGGCAGCGAGTGAGGACTTGCCTGCCGCTTCCGTGGTGGCCCCGGTACCGCCACCGACGGCAACGGATGGCTTCGGGGGCGACGGCGCGGCGGCGTGGGTGGCCGCCTGCACCTGTCGAATTCCCTCGATTATGTCGGTGGTGACCGCCAGCAGCTCACCAGAAGGGTACTCAGTGGACAGCATGGCCAACTCCAGGTAGCACTGTAGAACGTTGCGTATCGCCGCGTGCGGCAGCAGCCCGCTGTTTCTGGTGAGTGCCTGTGCCTCCCGTCTCATCTCTACAGACTGCAGCGCGTACTGCTCCACCTCGTGCGGGTGGTTGATGCGCCACAACACAGCGAAGAGCGTGCCGGCCGCCTGAAGGCTTAACTGCAGCAGCACCATTGCAGAGGCTCGGGGCAACTCCCAGTCGTCTGTGCTCGCTCCAGATACCTCCGCTGCACTGGCCGACGGCGCGGCGCTGTCAGTAGCAGCGGCGGCGCTCGACACCACACCTTGCAGCTCTTTGGGCACCCCAGCTAAGATCTGGGCGAGCAGATTCACATACTCGATGAGGAGATCGTCCGAGACGAGGGCGGCGCCGCCGGTGCGACGCGTCTCCTCGCTAGCGGCGCAGTCACTGCGACTCGCTATCTGGGTAGCAGCCACGCCATTCAGCTCCTCTGTCGGCAGTAGTCCGAATGTACTCAGCGCCGCTTCCGCCGCTGCCCCACGCATGAGCCACGGCGGTTCTGCCCGGTCCATCAGCTCCGTCGTGTGGGCAGCTTGAGCACAGTAAACCGCCCACCCTGACCCAGCGCTGGTCGTTGGCTGGTCCAGCCAACGTCGACCCACAAAGCTGGAGTCGGGTGACATCACGGCAGTGAGTGGGACGCGCACGGCGTACAGTGCCATCGCTAGGCAATCCAGCACACACTGCGCCAGCTTCGGGAGCGGCGCCTCGTTGTTCTGTGGCAGGCAGACGGCGACGCACTGGGAGAGGGAGCGGACGGCGAGGAAGCGGCATTGATAGGAACTATTGGGGCTGAGGAAAATTGGCAGGAGGCAGCGCCGCATGACCGACTCAGCAGCTGTGGCCAGATCGTCCCCACTGAGACCGGTGAGCAGCTCATTGGCAAGGAACCCGAGCACGGAGGGTACAGTGGTCCGGAACGACGTCCGAAAGCACCGCCGCAACGACGCCGGTACCGGCAGCTGGAAAAAGAGAAATGGGGTGAGGCTGGAGTGTGTGATGGGCGTCGTGTGGTGGTGCGCAGCATACCCGATGGTGCCCTCTAACACAACCTCCGCCAAGTCCAGTACCATAGGACACAGCTGCGCCGGCCGCAGCTGCAGCGAGAGAGTGCGCAGCTGACGCACCACCTCTGCCCGCGTTTGCTCCCGCTCGCACCGCAGAAGCAGGCACAGCCGCGCTAGCGTGCTGTGGACGACGTAGTGCGGGTTCTCTTCAATCGATGCCACCACTTGCTGTGTTAGCGCATTGCGCTGCTCCATCCGCCACGCAAAGGTGCTCGGGTCCTCCACGGCGATTACCGGCGAGGCCGGACCACCCGGACTACTCCCGGGCGACGATGATGACACAGCCGTCGTGGACATCGCCACTGTGGAAGTGCAAATACTGCTCAGCAGCGCTACACACACTTGGGCGCTGTCCGTGTCCCCGCACATGCCGCCCATGTAGGCTAGCTGGGCCAGCAACCATAGAAGTGTAGCGCGCACCAACCCTGGAAGTCGATCAGAGGAGGCGGTGCCGGTGCCGCCACAGAGAGCGACAAGCTTGCGCAGCACCAACAAGGCGAGACTGCCCGCCTCGATGGCAGTGCTGCTACGGTCGCACAACGCCATGGCGAGTGGATACAGCACCTCTTGCCACGACGCCATCATCGTGTAAAGGGAGAGATGCTGGTCGGCAGACGTCACCTCCGCCGTGCGTACGGTGCGTGACAGCACTTCCTTTACGGCCTGCAGTATGTGCATCTGCAGAAGCGTCGCCGACCCGTCAGAGGCGGATGCGAGGGTGACTTCGTAGATGCTGCGCAGGCAGCGGAAGCTTTGCACAAATCCAACTGGGGCAGTATCCACCGTCAGCGTCGCCGCTGTCTCGGCCCTCCCCGTCTCCGTTGCCGGTGCCGAGACCGTGACTCGGCACGTCGAGTAAGAGGCCCACATCGTGCACAGCAAGTCCACCAAGGACTCACAGAGCACCTGCAGTCCGTCGTCGCTGGAGCTGTGCTTCTGCATGAGCCCTACGTAGGCCGGTACCACCACCGCCGTGAAGTCGCGCACATTCACGAAGTAAACAACGTCCGCTGTGCGCTTGAGGTGGACAATGCGCGTGTACTCGAGAACCCGACGCAGCACCGCCAGTGCGGAGGAGAGATTCGCCACATCGCCGACCGCGCAGCCGCTGATGGTGGTCATGATTCCCTCTATGGCGCGGTGGATTGCTTCCGTGGGTCGGTCCGTCTTCGGCAGTGAGGCGTCAGCCGCCCTTCTCCCTTCAGCCTCGACGCTGAGGCGCGTGATGGCCTCGATCCGGGTGAAGACATCTTCGGTGAGGGGCGGAGCCGCCCCCGCCGCAGTACAGCGCACCTCCAGAATGAGCTGATACACCGCTACCCAGGATCGTACCGGAAAGTTTATGGCATACGTCGTGGCGGCCACCGCCAACACCGCCCGCAGGCAATGCGCCCGCACCGGCGTCGCATCCGCCATGCGCAGCAGCGTGAGCAACGTAACAGTGCACTCCGTTGGTAGGTCGAACGCGGCTGCCGTGCACAGAAGCGACTGCAGCCCTCGCACACACTGCAACAGGACATCCGACGGCGCGGACGTGGCACCCTCGTACATGGCAGGGCCGAAGACAGCACATACTGAGGACCAGATGCTGAGGAGGAAATCCTTAGCTACGGCGTACCACCACCCGTCCGGGGTCGGTGCGGGTGGATCCTGCTGGGTGCGGAGCTTCAGCAGCTGCCGTGTCTCGCTCACCATGCGCTGCTGCTCCACACCAAACGCCAGCTGCCGCTTCTCCTCCTGTGACACAAAGAATATGTCGAAGGAGCCGCGGCTGGCCCTTTCAGTGCTCGCGGTCGCGTCGATGGCAATTCTCTTGATGCTCTCGAGCGGGCGCGTACTAATGCGGTAGAAAATGTCGTCCACGAAGTTGTCAGCGAAGTTCTCGTCTTCGTTACAGCGGTGCAGTTGGCCGCGGAATGCCTTCACATCCAGCCGCATCCCTGCGGACGGGTTATGGATGTTGGTGTTGAGCATCACCGTGGCGACCACCACAATGAATACCGCCGTGTCGCTCTTAAACGGGAAGACGTCGGTGTTAATGCCGTGTCCGCGGTTTGCCTCGTAGTAGGCGGCGGAGAAGTACTCGAGCAGCCGCTCGATGCGCTGCCCCTCCTTGGGCAAGTGGACCCGCATGAGGAGCTCACTGATGGCCTCTAGTACACTGCACCCGGCCAGTGGCAGACGCCGCAGGTAGGCCGCGCAGACGTGCAGTGGGAACACTTCTGGCGTCGTCAGAAACTCGGCTACCGCCTCGGGGTTAAGGGAGCTAATCTGAGTGAGAAAGTCAGCGACGGCCTCCACCTTCTGTGCTGAGGCAGCGGACGGAAGCGGTGGGAGCAGCGTGTGCTCCCACTGACTGCTGAAGTCGGCGTGCGATTCGGGAATCGCGTTCTCTTCTGTGCTTACGCTGAAGAGTTTGTAGATCGCCTTTTTGGGAGAGTCGTTGAATCGGTCGACCTCCTGTTGCTCCTTGAGCTTCGATTCACGACATGTCATCACAGGCAGCTCGGCGAGCACATCTCTGCCACTCTCCTCCTCGGGTGGCGTCTGCGTCATCAGGAGTTCGACGATCCGAACGAGTCCATGTAGCGCCATGGCAGGGAGGGAGAGCGAGGCCAGGTTGAGGGCGGCCCCGGGGGATGAGAATGATTCCGAGGGGGTGGTGCCGTTAACCACTCCAGGACGATGCTGCGTCCTGTCCAGCTGAGTTGTGACCGCCGAAGCAAGTGCCACTGCCGCCTCTTGCTGGAGGCGCAGCTGCTCCTGCACGACGGCGTCCTGCGTAAACTCCTCCTTGGGTGCGGCCCGGACGATGCGGGAGAGGGCGCTAGTGAGCTGCTGGATGAAGTTAAGCTGATGGGCGTGTACATTGAGGTCGTACAGACGGTACATGTGAAGAGTGAGGGGAATGGCGCTGCGGCTGCCGCCGGCGGAGAGAGTGCTGCCGTTGCCCATAAAGGTGGTGATAAAATGAAGCACAATGGTGCGCTTCACGTAGTGCGGACTGTTCGGGGACTCCAGCAGACGCAGCACAACGTTGCTGTAGAGGAAGCCCACCTCCTGTCCAACTTCCTCTGGGCAGGTGATGGTTAGCAGCCTAAGCGCGTCCAGTCCGGCAGCCAACACCGCCGGCTGGATCGAGGCAACGCAGTTGAGGATGCCATTGTATAAGGCGCGGTACCATCGACTGTTCTGCAGAACGCACTGTAGCAGCGGCAAATCATGTGCAGCGACACGCTGTAACATGTCCGTGAGCAGGCGAGTTGCCAGCAATTGGCCCTCGTTGCCGTCCCCACAGCACCCCGCCACGGCAGCGAGGTAGTCGGCAGAGAAGCTGCTACCGAGATGGGTGAGCACCTCACCCGCCGCCGCCCGCCACGTCAGTGGAGTACCGCTGCTCCCACTAACGGGCGTCTCCTCGACAGCTGCCAAGTTATCTGTTGAGAGTGACTTGGAGAGACCGGCCTGCCCACTAGTCGCTGCTGCCGTCGTCAAGGGCTCGCAGAGGGAAAAGAGATCTTGGGCGGCGTCCTTCTTGAGTGCCACAAGCGGTGCCGGTGCCCCCTCAGCACGGACGGCGGCCACCGACGCCAGGAACTTTACAGATGGCTCGATTACGTCGCCGACGTTACGGACGCTGTGCACCAGCGATGGGCCCCACTGCTGTCGCAGAACTTCAACGCGGCGCTGTACGTGCGCCGCGATGTGATCTCGTGATTTCCCCTCAATGGTGCCCTGCGCCGCGTCTACATCCTCCAATGATTCCTCTACCCACCTCGCCGCGTTACCGGAAGACATGACGAACGCCCGCAGCTGGCGCAGCTCCTCTTTCTCTACGCGCGACTGAAGGTACGCCTGGGCGCGGCGGGTCTGCTTCACCACATCGACACATAGTTGCACAGGGAAGCGGGTACTGGCCGCGTCTGATGAGACGGCGCTGGCGGTGACGAGCTGAACACAGCCTAGGAGCGCCCTCGTGGCCACGTCGATCTCCTTGGCAAGCTGAACGAAAAGCGCTGACAGCGCCGCCCCTGCGTCGTCCTCCTCAGCGGTGGTGGTGCCGGCGTACGTGTGGTGTACAACGTGCTGGAGGGAGGCTATAATCGTCGAGCAGCACCGCACCATCAACAGACGCACAAGGCTTTTTCCAAATGCCTGCAGCTTCGCTCGCTCCGGTACGTCACTATCGAAAAGTAGTCGCAGGTAGCTCACAAGATCTACCAGGTTGCGCCCATCCGCCAGCTCATGCGTTGCAATGACGTCCGAGGTGGAGGAGGAGGGTCCGCCAAGGGCAGCCGTTGACGACGGTGCAAGTGCAGGGTCGTCTGCAGCGGAGGGGGTGACCACGGAGATAGCTTCTTCCTCTCCAGACGATGGCGATGCCGCTGCTGCTTCGGATGCCTGGGTCAGTGTCACCTCTGCTTGCTCTTCGCCTTGCCTCTCGCTAGGTGCCGCTGCTTCCGACGGGGGTGCCGCTGCAGAAGCCTCCGTTACAGGCGAGGGCGGCGGTGGTAGTGAGGCAACAGCGATGGAGGGACGCGGTGCACCCGTAACCCTCACATCCTTTATCCACGCGTCGGTGGCTCTACGCACATCCCCCAGTTTTGCCTTCTGTGCACTACCGAGGGCGTTGCTGCTCACAACGGAGCTGATCCGCGTGAGCAAAGTGTTGAGTTGAACGAGGAAGGCTACCTTGTTCTCCACCTCCCCATTCGTGGGCTGGCAATACGTCATATTGTCGATGGCAGGATTCTGCCGAGAGGTGGTAAGACGGCGGGGTGGGGGCCTGTCCTAAATCTCGGGTTTTCGATTCCTCGCACACGACGATCTATGCGAGCCTATGTGGTGACCGTGCGTGTGTGTGTGTGTGTGCGCGGTACCTTCGTGCACCACCAAACCTTCCCAGCAGCGGTCTCCGATGGCGGTGCAGGGAGAGCGACGAAGGGAGGATGAACGAGAGACAATGGAGCGAAAAGAGGGAGGCCCACTTACGTGCGTGCTGGAGGATGTGAGAGGAGTGCGACGCGAATGATGAGTGAGTGAGGGGGGGGGGCCAAGCAATATGTGTGTATGGATGCACGTATGAGGGGCAAAATACGCCCTGAGTGTACGCCAATGAAGGGGGAGATGGGCGATACGAGGGGATGGGGAGGGACAACAACCCCCAACAGACTCACAGCCAGACAGCACTGCACACCAGAACACCGGATAAACACAAAAGAAGAAGCAAAGGCACACTGGAGAGAGGGAGGGAGGAAAGGAAGGAGGATGGCGCTGAGGAGTGAGTATGGCCATAAGAGAGGGGGGTAGAGGGCGGGCTAGTCAGCGCACGCGTCAGAGTGGCGTTGCTGCAGAGGAACAAGAGAGGCGGGCAGACACTTTGCACAAGTCAAACGCAAATCACAAGTGACCAATCAACGGTCGTCTCGACAATGCGGGGGTTGAGTCGAGGGGGAGGGGAATCAGGGGGGGGGGTGCAAGCGAGTGTGCGGTCGCGAGAGGGTGAGAGAGCGAGGACCTGCCGATGGAGGGCAACACTGCCCAGTGTTCGCCCACACCCACACGGACGCACAAGGCACCCCAGTGCATGCGCGAGGGATGCGGGCACCGTTGTTGAGAGTGAGGGAGAGGGCGGAGAAGGATGCGCAGGAGAGTAGGGAGAGGGAGATGCACAAGAGCGCGTGCTGTGGAGGGCATCTCACGTTTCTCGTGTCCAAGCCCCCGTTCAGAATCACTTCGCACCGCCCACGCAGTTCTGGTGCTGCCTGTGTGTTCACACAACTCCGCTGCGGGGTGGGCGCCTGCGCATTTTCCTGGTGACACTACCGCTGACCAACGTCTTCGGTTTTGCCACTGATGTCTTTCAAATTGTCTGTGCGTACGCACTAACGTACATACGAGCGTCGAAGACATGTGCGCACCGCTACTGAACAGGGCGGAGCTGCCCGTACATGAAAAGGGGGTGGAGTACTCGGGGAGGGAGGGAGACGTGTGTACAGCAGCACCTGAATGTGTGTGTGCTTGCCCTTGGTAGGCAGACCGTTGCTGCCGCCGCTGCTGCTGCTGCGGGTACTTCCTCCTCGCACCTCTTAGTGCTGTTTCAGAGGTCGAATGCCACTGATCCTCTCTCTGTCTGTCTCTCTGTGCCTGCCCCTTCCTCTATCGTCCAAGGTCTGTCAGCAGCTCGCTGGAGCACTCCAGGAAGCGTCTCGGCAGACTCTTGCGCATACGCGGAGGCACACTATAGTGGTATCTGACCTTCTTGCGCATAATGAATAGGAACTCATCGATCTCCATCGACCCGTCGCCATTCTTGTCGAAAAGAGCAAAGATGATGTCGACAGTGGTGTTAGGCAACGCGGACACCTCGGTCATAGACATGAGCCGGTGAAAGTCTCGCTTCGTCACCGGCATACCGCTGCTCAAGAACATCTCCACATGGGCGGCTAGCTGGTCCGCGTAGAGCATCGCTTCGTTCAGCCCCAGCCACATGTTGAGCGTCACGACGTCGCCGCTGCCGTGCAGGCAGCGTATGTTCTCCACCAGGTAATACGGCAAGTGAGAGCCGAGCACCTGCCTGGCAATGAGCGCCGCGAACTCCTCGGCGGTGATGCAGTCGTGCTGCTCCACGTCGTATTGGCGAAATTCGGCCTTCCAGACTTCAGTGCGCACGCTGCGAATCACCGCCTCCAGCTCGCTGAGGGAGCACTTGCGCGGCGCCGCCTCGTCGCCAAAGAGTGCCCGGACGACGCCGTTGCGGCGCGTCGACGGCTTCAGCAACGAGCGTACCACTGCCTCGTCCTTCGTGGCGCCGCGAAGCACGTTGGCGAACTCCTCCAACGACAGGGTGCCCGACTTGTCGGTGTCCACGATGCGGAAGAGTGTTTCCACATCACGTGGGTTGCTCGTGAGGAGGCTCATGAGGAAGCGGAACTCTGGGAAACTGATGTAGCCATCCCCATTCGCGTCCATAGACTCGAAGAGGCGTTGTAGGTCCTGCACGATGGCCGGATTCGGCAGCACCTTCTCCGGCGAGGCCAAGAGCGCCAGCACAAAGTCCTCTACAGTCATGTACATGGGTCCACCCTTGCGCTTCCGCACCGACGCGTAGTGTAGGAATCGCGAGCGCACGTCGCGCAGGTAGTACGGGATAAGATATGGCGGCGTGTCATACGAGCGGCACAGCACCACTGTCGTACCTGCCGCAATGCACAGTGCCACCCCAACACACCAGCCAGCCAACATGGCCCACAGAAGGCGCTGTCGTCCGCCGGAGCGTGGCGGCGATGCCGCCAGTGCAGGAAGCAGAGGGAAATCGTGCGCTTCACCGAAGGTGACGGCCTCAAGTGAGCACGGCGACGATAGAGATGACGATAATGCAAGGCCGCCGCTGGTACTGTTGATGCTGTCCGTGCCGCCTGCGGTACTCCTGCGCTGAGCAGCCGTCGCGACTCTTGGCGCCGCGTGCAGACGCTGCTGCACAACAGCGGAGAGCTGTCGTCGCATCAGAGGGAGGGGAGGGCGGAGAAGAGCATATCGGCGCGCAGCGCTGCAGTTGAAAGACATGTGTGAATTCGCCAAAAACAACCAAGTGAGAGAAGGAAGACAGGCTTGTGCGCCTGACCGTCGAGAGTGCATAGACCCAGTGAAGCTGTCGCAGCGGGTAAGTGTACCTGCGAAGGGGAAGAGGGGGAGAGTACCGTTAGTGGCAGTGGTGGGGACACGACACGTACGTACACTCAAGCAGAGAGAACGGTGTTACTACAGCAAGTACAGCAGCTGCGAGTGGCAGGGGGTGAGTGAGGGGTGGACGGGCTCGAAAAGGAAAAGGATTCCGCAGTGACGGGGGTGAAACACCGGTCAGCAGAGATGATGCGCGCGCACACACACACATACACACAGACACCCACACAAGTAAAGGAGTGGCACCAGCAGCAACAGCATCTAAGAGGAGGGGGAGGCGATGGGGTGCAAGGGCATACAGGCAACGCTTGGCGAAGATGAGCATCACGAAACCCTCGCTCTCTCGCCGCGCAGTACGCGTGGCGACGCCCGACACGGAACCAGCGAGGTGCGGGCAGGTCGTGCACCCAGACGAGGAGGCGGGGAGAGGGAGAGGGAGTTGGAGGGAGGGCAATTAAAGGTACTTTAGGTGAGAGGGGTTGGGGTAAGTTGCGGTGTTATCATGGTGAGAAACACGTGACAGCCAACACACATGCACGCGTAGAAACTAACAACGCGCTTGCCTGCGCGTGGGAGAGCGAAGGGCACAGAAGAGATGCGCAAGGCTGTGTGTGGTTGCGGTCCACGCTAATCACGGCGAGGTGAAAAGGGAAAAGATGGGGGTTGTAAGGAGCGGTGGCGACAGTCCTCCTCAACATACATCGACATCGCCGACACGCCCTACCGACAGCGGCAGTCACTCACCTTTCCTTGAAGCAACGACCTGTCTTCATGAGGGAGGAGGGGAAGGCCGAGGTGCACACTACCATAGGAACATGCCTATATGAGCGTAAACACTGAGACCCACACGCGCGCGACTTCAACGCTCTCCTAACCAAATTTGTTCGCGCCAAGGCACTGCCTACCGCACCGCCTCACCTTGGTGGTTTTACAAGAGAAAACTAAAGAGTTAGTGATTGCACGTGCGCTTAGCGAGAGAGAGCTGCAGCTCTGTATCGGCGTCTTTGTAAGCAAGGTGAATGCTCACATACACCCACGCTCCATCAAGGAGCTTTACGAGGCCTCGGGTTGTACCGCGGCGACACCGCTTGACTCGCCTGTGGGTTGGAGAATGCTGATGATAGTGGGGGATTGAGGCTTGAAATAGTGGGCCGCATTCACAACGTCTTCTGGTGTCACGGACAGCAGGGCATCGCGCATGGCTTGCTTTCTGCTCTGCCGCAGATCATTATAGAAGTACGCCTCACCGTACGAGTCCGCCGCATATGGAGAGTCGATAGAAGAGAAAAGGCGCAGCTTCGCCTCACTTACGCGTTCGGCCGTGACGTTCTTCCGGTCGGCGAGCCAATCGCCAGCCTCGAGGAAGACCTTGGCAGTGAGTTCTGGGGTGGGGTCGCGGTAGCTTGACATCGACACGCCGCCCACCTCGCCGTGGAGCGTAGCGCTGCAATTGGAGCCGTACGCGCCACCCTCTTCTCGCACGCGGCGATGCAGGTACTCGTTGCAGAGAAGAGTGCAACCCACCCGCACCCGTGCCTGGTCGTGGCTCTCCCACTTCAACTCATTCGGCATAGCCAGTCCCACAAAGGACGTGTCGATCGGCAGCTTCTTGATGATCTGCTGAATCCCCTTCGCCGCAGAGCTTGGCGGCAGAAGCAGGTGCGTGCGCGCGGCATAGGCTGTCCGCGGGAACATATCGAGGAACTCCTTCAGCATCCGCTCCACCTCCTCACGGTGCGCATCCTCGCAGGTCGCCCAGATAAGACTGCGCGACATGTCGGTCGCCATCTCCCGCGCAAAGATGGCGTAGTCGGCCAGCAGTGTGCGCACGGCCTCGCGGCTCACTTCCGGACACCCCTGAAGCTTTTCAAGCATCTCCGACGCGTGAGTGGACTGAGAGAGCCCCAACCAGTGTTCGCGCAGCTCGCCGCGCCGGGTGAGCTCTGCTACGGCACGGATGACGGCGTAGCGGTTGCCCTCCGCCTGCAGAGACTGGATTGCCGACGAGCATGCCATCTTGAGTCTCGACAGCGCACAGGAGTAGACATCGGCGTCGTCGGCGTTGACGCGTGGCTCTAGCAGTGTCACGCTTAACAAGTCCAGAGCCTCCTTCAGCTGCTCTGTGGTTGTGTAGAAGCTGTAGCTGGTGCCCGTGATGGTGGTGCTCTTGTGCAGGTACGACTCATTCAGCAGTGGCGCAAAGCCGAACCCGCTGCACGCCAGCTTCGCCGCAATGGAGTGCTCTTTGTAGGAGAGCTTTCCGGCACCCGTGCGACCGATCAGTGATTCCAGCAGCATTACGTTCTGCGGCACCTGCGCCAGCTCGCCGTGCTCCATTGCACTGGTAAGAGATGTGTGGAAGGGGATAAGTCCATGCACGTACACGAGGCCATTAGTCGGGTGTGTTATTGTGTACACCTGGCCGTTGGTGTTCGAGAGAGAGCTGCGACACGGCACGGGCTCCGCAAACGACTCGGTGGGAATGTCGTCAATGCGCAGGGTGGGTAGAACATCTTGTGGCTGCGCCGAACGGAGGCGTTGGAGCCACTCCCTCGTCTCTTTCTCCACCCGGTCCTTGTCGATCTCCGTCGCCGACGCGTTCACCACCTCGTCCGCCTCCTTCAGCTGATCCTGCAACTTGCTCAGATACTCCTTCTTGGCTGACACAGACACAACGGCGCGGTGGGGGTTGCTCAACAGATGCGACTCGATGCGCGGCAGCAGCGAGGCCGCATTGTCGTCCCTCAGTCGCCGGAGGTGCGGCAGCCAATCGATAAAGTCCAGCGGGTTGTTCTGTGCCCGGCACAGACCCATCGCACACAGACCGGTGCACGTGTTGAGACCGTAATCGGCAGATCGGTGACGGTGCTGCAGCTCCTCCTGGAAGATAACGGAGCGCACGCGTCGCTCGTCGAAGCCTTCCTTTTGCGCTGTGCGGAGCGCAGACTCCACCGCCTGCAGCACCTCAGCCTCTACGTGCGCCCGCCCCTCATCCACGCCGGCCACGCCGTAGGTGATGATCGGGGAGGACAGGTAGAAGGCGTACCCCTGCATCGGGGCGTACTTGCTGCCAATCTGCGACTCGATCAGGTTCTTGAACATGGGGGAGCTGGGACCACTCGAAAGAAGGCTATCCAGCACGCTGAGCGCCACCACATCCTCCAGCTTGTTATTCTCCTTTGGTACCGCGTAGGAGACGGCAACTCGCTTCTGCCGCTGTGGATTGCCCATGGCGTCCAGAGGCCCCTCCAGCTGCACGAGTTGTGGCTCCGTGAAGCGATGTTGGTCCGCGAGCGTCGGCACTAAGACCGGCACCGCGCGTTCGAAGCTCGAAAAATATGAGTTCAGCGCTGCCATGTGCGACTCAGGGTGCAGACTGCCGTACGTGAAGGTGATGCTGTTGCTTGGGTGATAGTGGCGCCTGTGGAAGGACAGGAGCTCATCGTATCGGAGTTCCAGAATGTCGGGAGGGTAGCCGCCGGATGTGTAGGTATAGTGCGTGCGCGGCAGTATGGTGCGCATTACGGAGTGCACAAAGTGGTTGCTGGGGTCCGACACAACGCCGCGCATCTCATTGAAAACAACGCCGTTGTTGATAAGCCGGCGTGTGCGCTTTTGCGTCTGCGAAGTGGCACCTTCGCTGTCCGCCAACTTCTCCTCGAGTTCCACTCGGTGGCCCTCCTGCTTGAAGTCCTCCTCGCGCAGCAGTGGATGAAGGACGGCATCGAGGTAGACGTCGAGAAGGTTCTGAAAGTCTTTGCGATTAGTTGTTGAGAAGGGGTACAACGTGTAGTCGGGGCCGGTCATGGCGTTCATGAAAGAGCTGAGGGAGCGCTTGAGCATCATGAAGAAGGGATCCCGCACCGGATACTTCCGGCTGCCGCACAGTGTCGTGTGCTCCAGCACGTGGGAGGTGCCCTTGCTGTTCTCCGCCGGTGTTCGGAAGCCGATGCAGAAAGTGTTGTTGCTGTCCTCCACGTCGACGTGGTAGTAGAGAGCGCCGGTGCGGACGTGCTTCATTTCATACGCCACGAGGTGCAGGCCATCAATGCGTCGGGTCTTGAGCAGCGTGAAGCCGTGCATGCTGCTGAAGACGAGGTCTTCACGCCTGCTCATGCACCGCGACAGACATTGTACCGAGCTGCGCAGCATGATTCCCAAGAGGATACACACCGACACGCGCGTGCAACGTGAGCTATACTGTTGGCGGGAGTGAAAGCGACGAGAGAGGAGGGGAGAGGGATGGTCGATGGTTATGATGTGGAGTACGAGAAAGCGTGTACGGGGAGAGAGGGGGTAAGGACATGTGGGGTGCATAACACGGCTTCAGCGAGAGGGTGAGGGAGGTGGTGAAGAGTTTGCACAGGTCCACGACTGCGGTGACGTACGCTCTTCTTTCGTTTCTACCACGTGTTTCTCTCCAGAGTCTCCGCCAGACACGTGGCACGTCATCGGTGACATGGGTAAACACGCCACCCTTCTTTATTTATTCTTGCTGACGTTTTAGCGGAATTTGCGCTGTTTCGTCGGTCTCAGCGTTGGGCGACAAGGCGAGAGGGGATTATCGTTGGTGTATGCGTGCGTGTATGCCGGGAGGATTGTCGCTCACGCTCCTGTCATCCTCGTGCTGCCATACACCACTGCGACGTTGGAGGGTATTACCCCCCAAGCCAACGTGCAGCAAGACGGCGGCGGATACATACCCGTACAGGCAACAATCAGAGAGCGGAAGGCGAGGGAGAGGGGAAAAGAGGGGGGTGGGGAGAGTTCGCCCTTGCCTCACAACGACAGGCGGAGGGGCGCAAGAAGGCATATCCCCCCCAAACGTCAAGAGAAACAGAGGCAAGAGAAAAGGAGCCGCACCCACGCACACAAGCAGCGTCAGTCACTCCCAGCGTGCGAGTCAGTATGACACCCAGCAGGGGGATGCCTCTGTGTAAACGCGTGTGATGGTGCAGGGCTTCCAGGGGTCAAAACAGAATGCATCCCGAGTGGGGCTGGCCATCCTTCTCCGTCTGCTTTCCATTTTCAAAGGTGACGCTCCCATGAAGCGCATCCCCCTGTCCCCCTCTTACCACAGTCCTCTCTCTCTCTAGTTTTTACCGTCTCTCCATGCGCCGCACGCAGAGGACCCCCGGTTCGATATGGCAGAGGTGGGGAGGATAGCGATGGACGAGGCTAACGCGGGAGAAAACGGAGGCGAAGAAGAGAGGGAGTGGCGAAGGGATTTTCTTTCAGAAAGGCAGAAAAGAAACGCCAAAGCAAACTAAGCGGGCATACCGCCCACTGTCGATATCATCAGAAGAGCACACCCCCCTCACCCAATCAAAGGGCAGGTGGCTCAGTCGTAGGCCAAGGACGAGCTAAGCTGGCTCTCGACCCGGTCTAGATACCACCCCTTACGTGCGGCGTAGTCCTTTGCTTGATCCTTCTGAATCTTGCCCACCGCAAAGTACTTGGACTGCGCATGCGCGAAGACAAGGGCGCTGACAGATGCCGCCGGCATCATTGCGTACGATTCAGAAAGCTTCACTCCTGTGCGTTCCTCTACCTCACCGACACGCCACATCGTGGCCATCTCCGTGTGGTCCGGCTGCGAGGGGTACCCAGGGGCGGGCCGAATTCCTTGATACTGCATTTGGATGAGGTCGGCCGTCTCAGACGTCTCCCGCTCCACAAAGCCCCACAAGTCCGTGCGAATGATGCGGTGCACCTCTTCTGTGAACGCCTCGGCGAAGCGGTCTGCCAGGGCTTTGATCATGATGGAGCGGTAGCCGTCGTTGTCCTTCTCGTACTGCTCACTCATCTTATCGGCCCCGAAGATGCCGACGACGAGGCTGCCCAGGTAGTCTGGCGCCACCCCTTTCGGGGCGATAAAATCCGAGATGCACAGGTAAGGCTCACCTCGTTCTTTCTCCGCTTGCTGGCGCAGTCCAAAGAAGGTGGCGATTTTCTCTACGCGTGTGTCGTCCTCGTACACCTCGATGTCGTCGCCAACGCTGTTCACTGGCATCAGCTTGACGACGGCCTTGGCGCGGAAGCTACGCGTGGCAATGATGTCCTTGATCATCTCTTGCGCGTCGTCGAAGAGCCGCTTCGCCTCCACGCCGACGGTGGGGCAGTTGAAGAGCTTCGGGAAACCTCGATTGGGGTACGTGCCGCGCACCTGCCACACTGAGAAAAATGGGCTCCAATCAATGCGGCTGACGATCTTCTCGAGCGGGTAGTCGCTGATAGTGATGGTGCCGAGCTTCCTCGGTCGCGGCGCCGGCGGGTTGGCGACAAAGTCGATCTTCAGCGCGTTCTCGCGGCAAAAGGCAAGGGGCTTGTAGACACGGTCCTTCTGGTTTGCCAGGTAGTCCTCCGCAATCTCTTGGTAAGTCTCATGCACCTCTTCCCAGAACTCCTCGTTGTTACTCCCCAGCATGTTAGCCACTGTGACCACGGACTTGCTGGCATCCAGTACGTGTACTGTCTTGTGGTAGTGCGGCTGAATCTTCACAGCCGTGTGCTGCTTGGACGTTGTTGCCCCACCCACCATCAGTGGGATTTTAAAGCCCATCTTCTTCATCTCCTTCGCCACGTGCACCATCTCATCCAGTGAGGGCGTGATGAGGCCGGAGAGCCCGATAACGTCTACGTCGTACTCCTTCGCAGCCGCTAAGATTTTCTCACACGAGACCATCACACCGAGGTCGATCACCTCGTAGCTGTTGCAGCCCAGGACGACGCCAACGATATTCTTGCCGATGTCGTGTACGTCGCCCTTCACGGTCGCCATGAGCACCCGCTTCGACCGCGACACTGACTTGCCCTTCGGGCCATCTATAAGGGCCAACTTCTCAGCCTCCATGTATGGCACCAGTACAGCTACCGCCTTCTTCATGACACGTGCTGACTTGATAACTTGGGGCAGAAACATCTTGCCGCTGCCGAACAACTCGCCAACCTTCCCCATGCCATCCATCAGCGGTCCCTCGATAATGTGCAGCGGTCGCTCGTACTTGCCGCAGGTTCGCGCTTCCTCGACGTCATTCTCGATGAACTCGACGATGCCTTTGATCAAGGCGTGCGAGAGACGCTCCTCCACCGGGGCGTTACGCCACTCGTCCACCTTGGTTACCTTCGCCTCCTCGGCGCCACCGCGGGCCGCCGCCTCCGCCTTGAGCCGGTCTGCATACTCGAGAATGCGCTCCGAGGAGTCGGGAGTGCGGTTGTAGATGGCGTCCTCGACCAGCTGCAGCAGACCTGTCTCGATGTCGGTATACACCGGCAGGGCGCCCGCATTCACGATTGCCATGTCGAGACTTCCATCGGCGATCATTTTCTTCAAGAACGCGGAGTGCATCGCCATGCGAATGACCTCAAAGCCACGGAAGGAGAAGCTGAGGTTCGAGATTCCGCCGCTCACCTTGGCGCCGGGTAGATTTGCCTTAATCCACGCCGCGGCATTCATGAAGTCGACGGCGTAGTTGTTGTGCTCCTCCATCCCCGTGCAGATTGTCAGCACGTTCGGGTCGAAGACGATATTCTCAGCCGGGAAGCCGTCCGCCACTAGCATGTCGTACGCGCGCTTGCAGATGCGGATTTTGCTGTCATAGTCTGACGCCTGCCCGTTTTCGTCAAAGGCCATCACTACCACGGCGGCACCGTAACGCCGGATCAGGCGGGCTTGGCGCAGGAATTCCTCCTTGCCCACCTTGAGCGAGATGGAGTTCACGATCGGTGTGCCTTGGGTGCACTTCAGGCCTGCTTCGATAACGTGGAACTTGGACGAGTCGATCATAACTGGGACCCGCGCCACATCCGGGTCGGAGGCGAGCAGATTCAGGAAGCGCGTCATGGCAGCCACGCCGTCGATGAGGCCGTCATCCATGTTCACATCCAGCACCATAGCCCCTTCCTCAACCTGCTTGCGAGCCACCTCCAGGCACTCCTCCCACTTCCCTTCCTTGACAAGGCGCTTAAACTTGAGCGAGCCGCTGAGGTTGCAGCGCTCTCCGATGTTGCAGAAGCCGATGTGGTTGGTGAAGTACAGTGGCTCAAGCCCGCTGATGGTCATGGTGGTGCTCCGCTGACCCTTCGGACGCGGCGGGATGCTCTTCACAGCCATGGCCATGGCGTGAATGTGATCCGGGGTTGTGCCGCAGCAGCCGCCGACGAGGTTGACCCACCCGTTGGTTGCGAAGTCATTGATGTCACGGGCCATATCTTCTGGTGGCTCGTCGTATCCACCCATCGCGTTCGGCAGCCCCGCATTGGGGTAGCACGTCACGTAGCCCTCGCTGATCTGTGCAAGGCGCTGGATGTATGGGCGCATTTCGCGACAACCTAGAGCACAGTTGAGGCCGATGGAGATGATGTTTCCGTGCCGCATCGACGAGTAGAAGGCTTCCACCGTCTGGCCACTGAGGGTGCGGCCAGACAGATCCGTAATGGTGCCGCTCACCATGATGGGAACGCGTGTGCAGCCCGCGTCATCGAAGAGCGTGTTCAGAGCAAAGAGGGCCGCCTTGGCGTTGAGGCTGTCGAAGATGGTCTCGACCATCAGTACATCTACACCGCCCTCCAGCAGGGCCGTCGCCTGCTCTGTGTAAGCGGCTACGATTTCGTCGTACGTGATGTTGCGGTAGTCGGGGCGCTCAACGGAGGGCGAAATGGAGGCCGTTCGGTTCAGCGGGCCCAACACACCGGCTACGAAGATGCGCCGTCCCGTCTCACAGCTGGCTTGATCTGCCGCGTCGCGGCAGATCTTCGCCGCAGCGAGGTTGATGCGGCGAACGAGGTGCTGCGTCTCGTAGTCGGACTGACTGACCGCCTGTGCATTGAACGTGTTCGTCTCAAGGATGTCGGCGCCGGCGACTGCATATTTGTAGTGCACATCCCGCACCTTCACCGGCTGTGTGAGACAGAGCAGGTCATTGTTGCCCTTGACATCCTTTGTGGCGTTCTTGAACTCCTCGCCGCGGAAGTCCGCTTCCTCCAGCTTGTAGCGCTGGAGCATAGTGCCCATGCCACCGTCCAGGATGAGGATACGCTTCTGGAAGAGTTCCTCCAGCTCCTCGAAGGCGGGGCTTCGTTCTCCACGCATGGCTGATGTCTGCAGTTGAGTGGGAAGAGGATGTGGGAAAGAAGATAAAGGGTAATAAGAGGACTAGCGCGGTAACACACGCTACAGCGAGCGAATACTTGTTCTCCGGTCCAAAGATGCTCCATTACGTGCACCCGGTCCCTCTCCACGTACACCCAGTCGGGCGCCACAGAGAGCAGCTGCCGCGAAACTGCGGTACAGGTTGGGAGTCTACAATGCAGTTGCGCCACTTCTGTGCGCATGTGTAACGTGTACGTCTCTGTCTGCTGCACGCGGATGCACATACGCATAGACGTCTTTTCCCTTTCCCTTCCAGCACGATCATTTTACGCTATGCAACACAAGGCAGAGAACTCAGGCCTCGGCCTGCCACAGACTCAATCGTCCGGTGCGAAGTGCTCGTAGACACACGCGTTACGGCAGTCCGCTGAACCAGTCATCCGAGCACCGCCACCGGCACCGAACTCCACCTGCCTCAGCTCCGCAGCCGCGCCCATTGTGCTAGTCGCCACGTGATGCATTCCTTGGGGTGGCTCAGACTCCCACACCACTAGGCAGCGAGGGCCTGGTGGGGGTGCGTTGGAGCCACGCTGGCAATCTGCCCCTCGTATGGATGGCACAGGGCTGTTCACGGTCGCACGTCGCCCCGACACAGCGCCGTCCAGGAACCAGACCGCCGCCACCAGTAGCGGTAAATCTCTCTGGCCTCTCCATGTCGTAGGCGCTTGACCCCGTCACCACCAGGGGTAGCTCCGCATGAGTAGGGGTGGAGGCGGTTGCCTGGCCCCCCCTCCCCCACTGAGTGGGGTAGTGGATCCTGGATGCCACGCTGGGGTATCCCCCGTCATCAGCGGATAGAAGTGCATCCATAATTGCAATACGCTAGATGAGCGAGGGAGCGGGATCAACGGTGCTCGTCATCTGCGCATACAAACACATAATACAATCATATGTGTGTCGCCCTACTGTGCCCGCACGAAGAAGCGGCCCCTCTGCCACGCCTTTACTGCCTGCCACTTACGACAGTGGGGTGTACGTATGTGCACTTGTGCGAGAGGTTGCCGTTCTGAGGTGCGAGCATCTGCGGGAGGAGGGGAAGAGGGGGGAGGAGAGAAAAAGCTGCAGCAAGAGCAGCCATGGAGAGAGGGAATGTGTGAAGTTCACCCGGGGCATCAACACCAGCGGTGACTGTGGCGGATGCAACTACCCCAGTCACTAGATGCGGCAATAACCTGCCTCATCTTTGGAGTTGTTGTTAACCAAGCGCCACGTCGCGCAGAGAGAGAGGGCGAGCGAGCGACGGCAGCTGCGGTGCTGATATCGCCGACGTTGCTGAACATCAAACGCATGTTGTACTTCCTTGATCGTGACCCACACCTCTGTACCCGAGCCAGGAGGGCACAGAGAAGGGGCCGCAGAGGGAAGAAAGGCGCAGAGGTGGCTGGTGCGAGCGATGGTCTCTCCACGCCTCCCCCTCATTCCCCATGCCCCGCTAGTCTTCAATCTCAATGAGAGCGTTATGGATGCGGGTCGGCTCTGTCTGAGCTACCATATTGTACTGGTTGCGCATGGCAGACGTCGGTGCTGCGTTGAAGTCGTACATGTCGTCAATTTCGTCGTCGTCCAGACCAAACTGGACAAAGTGGTGGCGCCGCTCTAGATAGCGGCCTACGGCGAAGACCACCATGCTGGCTGCGGCCAATATGCTCAGACAGAGTACAATGAGCCCAAGCATTTTGCTGCTCTTGTTGTCATCGAAGGCTAGCATGTGTGTGCTGCCATGCACCGATGCGATCCCGTGGTTCTCGAGTTGCTTCCTTGACATGGATACAAAATAGTTCAGGCGCTCGATCGAGCTGCACTCGCGTGCCGTTGCATTCTCGTTCTCCTCGCAGTTCAGCACCAAGAAGACAACTTGCTTGCCCTCGCTGTTGTGCTTTAGGTGAGCCAGAGTGAACATGGACCGCTTCAGACAGAGGAGGTTGCTCAGAGTGCTCAGGAAGTTGTTGGGCAGCCTCTCCGCCATGAGAACGATTTCGACACTCTTAAACTTGGGCCACGGATGCTCCGCCGTTTGGGTCGCCATGGGACACTCCGTGTGCATGGACGGATCCGTCGGCTTGGGGATGTGCTCCTCGGGGATGGGGCCCTCGGGCTTGTCTGCGATGGTGACGTCCTCGATGAATGGTACTTCTGTCCACACATTGGCGGCCTTGCGCTTGTAGCACACCTTGTAGGAGCCGCCTTCAGTCATGGTCCACCTCCACAGCGAGTAGGTGGTGTTCGGCCCATGGTTGTCTTCTGGCTTTAAGTCATCTTCAAGGACGACGCCACCGGCGGGGCTTCCCTCGTCACATTCCTCCGCAAAGTTCACGAACTTAGCTTCGTCGCCGTTCTTGCGGGTGTCGAGGTCATAGCCGTAGAACTTGATGGTTGTCTTGACGCCGACCAGAACCTCGCCCTTTTCAGTGAGGCCGTCAACGATGTCGTAGTACGCCGGGTTCCCGGCATACACGGTGATGACAGCTATCTGCGTTGCCACGTCGCTGTTGTTCGCGCGGTAGCACACACGATACGTGTTGGGTTCGCGGAAGGTGGTGCCGCGCGCGCTGAAGTGGGTCCGGTTGCCGTCAAGATGGACTGTGGCTGGTAGTGTGGTGTAGTAGTCCATGTAGAGCACGTCTCCATCCTGCTGCTCGCACGTCCCTCGCGATAAGTCGACAAGCGAGACGATTTCGGTGCTCTCCGGCATCCGACCGTCACCATGGCTCAGCACAAGAACGCTGCGACCGGCGTGATTTGAGTACACTGTGCGTGGCTCCACCGCCACCACCGTCGGTATGTTGTACCCCAAACTCCCTGTATCCGCCACCTCGTACGAAAGGAATGCGCGCACCTGCAGGTTGCACCGTGTGTCCGTCGCAAGGTTGGTGAAGACGATGGAGAACTGGCTGCGTGCGGGCATTCGCGCAGTCAGCTCTGTGAGAGAGCCGCCTGTCATGTCGCGAATCGAGAAGTTACGTGTGACAGCAGTGCCGTTGTCCGTGGTGTAGACAGCTTGGAGGGCGAGGGAGTACACGTAGTCGGTCTGGTGTGCAATGAGGCAGTAGTCCTTGTCCGTCTGATCGCTTTTCACGGACACAACCTCGTACGCCAGGCAGTTCAGTGTCAAGCTCTGCGTGCGAGCCGAAAAGTTGTACAGCGTCGACGCCGACTGTGCACTGGCCGAGATGGAGTGCTCTGTGACACCACACGCAGAATAGAGCCGCTTGACATTTTCGGCGGCCAAGGAAAGGGCGGGGCAGAGGACCAGCGCCGCACCAATGGCCATCAGAAGCGTGAGAGACTTCATTCGGAACATTGGCGAAAGAGAGAGGAAGAGGAGGCGTGTGTATTTCGGTTGTGCGAGTGTGTGCGTGCACGTGTATGCGTATTTTGTGTGCTCATACGGAGGAGTGAGTGGCGAAGGGGGAGAGGGCGCAGCGGCCACCCGAAAAGGAAAAAACAAAAGGGGAAAAGTGTACAGCGACAACCACAGGGGCAAAGCAGCAGAGGGGAGACCGATAGGGGGGGGGGCGCTGAGAGAAAAAATAGTCTCTGCTCGACTTGTGTGTGTGTGTGTGTGCAGCCTCGCTGAGCAGACGCGTTGTGAAGGGGAGAGCGGGGGTAGGGGAGGGAACCCGACACTGCCAGAGTAACGTGAGGGGCTACCACACAGAGGGAAGACTAGAAGAAGCGATCAAAATAAGCGTAGAGAATGCGGAATGGTAGAAGGAAAGGCAACGTTAGAGAAAAAGACACATTTCACTTACACCGAGACACGGTGGCGGAAAGATATCGGGAAGAGAGTAATTAAGGGCGGGTGAGGGGAGGAGGGACCATTGCGTGTGTAGGATGGCGGTGCAGCGAGCAAGCAAGACGGTGGGCCACATACTCAGGCTGTTGTGCGTTAATACACTATTAGCAGCGATCATCCGCACCACTGCATGTTGGTACGCACAGACAGGCGTGCCTGACACAGAGGGGAGAGAGGAGAGGAGAGCTGCACAACTGGGCTCATCATCGATGCAGGTGTTTGCTGGAGTAAAGTGCCTCTGCTGCTCCGTGTGCGTGCGTGGAAAAGCTGGCTGAAAGCGCTGGCAGAGAAAGTAAGTTCCGTCGCGAGGCTAACTGCCTCTCCCTGTGATAAAGACCGAGCTACACAGCGTCCATTCCCATTCTCCGTGCGACTGTACTTGCATGGTCATAAACTTCGACCCACCACACCCACCCACGAGGCGTACACTGAGACGTGGCTACGATGCCCCCGCAACGGGCAAAAAAAAAGAAGTTGTGGACAGTCGACTACTTCTTTTTGGCCAGTTGTGGGGCCTTCACATCCGCCGCACCCGGTCTCTTTGACGGGCCCCGCTCCTTGTGGAAGATGTCGATGGTCTTTATATTGAGCATCGACATTCGCCACGCAACTTTACCGAGGCGGCGCTTCACTTGGTTGTCCAACACTTGGCGCTGCCACGGCGACTCAAATGTGTTGCTCTTCTCGCGGTCAAAGAGCTCTTCCATGTACCAATGCTGTGACACGATTTTGTTCTCGAAAATGCCCGGATAGGTCCACTCAGGTCCGATAACAGGGTCGGTTTGATCCTTGAAGATGGAGATGGGGATAGACATGCCCTCTTTGCCATAGGTGTACATGTTCTGTGGCACATCCTTCACCTCTACCATCTTCCGGTGCTCCATGCGACCAGAGTACGCGTGCATGAACTTCCGACGCTCTCTGTCAAGCTCCATCTTCGTCGGCACAATGTCGTACGGCAAGTATGCTTGCTTGTAGTCGGGTAAATCGCCTGGCTTGCCACTGCGCTTCAGCAGCGCTGTAGTGCACGCGAGCATCCTGGACGTGCAGGATCTCTGGAGCATGTCGTTCCCTTCTCGTTACCAAAGGTCGAGCAGAGGTGTGTGTGTGTGTGTGGGTCAAGAATCCCCGTGTGATTATCACCGAGAAGGGAGAAAGGATGAGCAGGGAGGGGCGGTGAGGGGAAGCAGAGCGGCGCCTGAGACGGAGGAGGAGAGGGGAGGGGAGGAGGTGCATATAACGCACATCCGCTATGCAACACAGTTTTAGAGGAAGGAAGGGGGAAGGGTAGGGGTGGAGCCCGAACAGTGACACAGGTTCACTTAGCCACAGGGCTAGCCTGGTCTCCATTGCATCGTGCCACATGCCGGAATGCACGCGAGCACCAGCTGCAGTTGCCCACCAAGTCACTCCAACTGGTCAAACAGGCACATACGAACACAAGAATAGTAGTAGAGCTACACCATCAAGGAGAAGAAAGACAAGTGTATGGTAAAGGAGGATGCACTAGCATGTCTTTAATGTGCTCCTCAGTGCGCTTGTTGTTCTGGCGCATCTTGCCCTGTCTCTTTCTCTCGCAGCTTTGTAGGTCGCCTTCCCGGCGTCACAGGCAGGCAAGAGGAAGAGGGCGGGAAAGAGGGAGGGGGGTTGTGACTACTGTCGTGCTCTTCCCCTTTTTGTCCTTTACGTTGTTCTGAAGTCAGTGCTACTACAGCCCGTGGGCGAGAGAGGAAGGCGGTGAGACGGGGTGGAACGGAGAAAGAGAGCGAAGAGCAACGGACCATTTCCATCTAACCGCAACAACAACGGGCCCCGCTGCGGGCTCTCTTTAACTCATCCCTTCAGGAGGCTAAAGAAGGAGGTGTAGAGAAAACCATGACGACAACATCACTGACACACGCACACATAGGCGAAGATGTGCACATAGTGTAAGGGGCTACGCTTAAGTTCCTAAGAGAGACCAAAACAGGAAAAGAACCAAACCGAGAAGGGAAAAGGAGAGGGGGGAGAGGGCGACGCGCAACGCAGCGGAAGAGGAGTGCTCTGCCGAGGTCTCACAGAGGTGGTTGGGGGAGGGTGGTGGCCACGACGTCAGCGTCGACGTCCTCTCCTCAACTGGTGATGACAGCTCTACCACGCCTTCTTCCAGTAGCGGAACGTAGTGCGGCCGTAGATGCGCCAGTTAGTGTTCTTCTGGCCGTAATGGAGGAGCAGGCAGTTAACTAGACCCACGGTGGTGATTACCTTCCAGAAGGCTACACGGCGGTCATCGTACTCAGACTCAGCGGACCAGCGCAGGAAGTTCACAACGTCCTTAGCCATCTGGCTCATTGTGGCAGGGGTGCCGTCTTCGTAGTCCACTAGACCATCCGAAAGTGGCGGCGGCATGGAGAGCACGCATCCCTTAAAGTAGGGGTTCCAGAACTGACCAGGCTTCACCTCAGGCGCGAACGGTGGGATCTCCATCAGCTCACCGTTGCCCCAGTTGTAGCCGGTAACCAAGGAGAAGATGTAGTCTGGGCCACCTTCCTTGCCGAAGACGGCGTGCTGCAAATCCGGGGGCTCAGCACCGTTGTTGGCGAACTGCGCGGCGCGCTGATTCGGGTAAGGGGTGGGCAGGGTATCCGTCGGCTTGCCGGGGCGACGGTTCAGGTTACCCTCCGCATCCGGCTCACTGTCAATTATCTCGTACTGGGAGGCCAGTTGTCTGATCTCTTCGCGGGTCATGAAGCCTTGAAAGTGAGTGAAGGTCATGCGGCCCAGTGAGTGGCATGGTGCGAATACCTCTGTGTAGATCTGGCGACCGCGGCGGACCGAGGGCCAGTCAAGACTGTGCCAAATCTCAAAGCGGTCATTGTGGTTCCAGTACCAATCCCGCTTGATGGGGTGCGCCCTCTTGCCCGCCATGACTGCTTCAAGTGAGAGTGTAAGAGGCGGTGCAAGCGTGAAAATGTGTGGCTGTGATGGCTAGGTAGTACGAGCGAGGCGATGTGTGTGTGTGTGTGTACAAAGAGAGTCTTAGCTACTGTGTTACTGCTCCTCAGCGAAAGAGAGGGAGCACGTACCGCTAATTTAGTTTTACTGCATAAAAGGAGGCCGCGCGGGTGAGAGAGGGAGAAGAGGAGAGGATAAGGAAAGGGGCGGCACCTGCGCGCATTGACGGAGGCATCGAGAGGCATTGGAGAGTGCCACACGTCAGTAAGGATGCACCCTCATAAGCGTGTCCTATGCACTACTTGCACCGTGGTGCAAGTAGTGCAGCATTACCACGTGACTGCATCGCCTCCACGGAACGGGGTCACAGTGGGAGAGGGGAGAGGAGAGCGGGAAGAAAAGAAGATATGATGCCACATTATGTTGAGAGTCGATATGCGAGGGGATCTTGTGCCTCCACTCCCTCTTTCATCCATCCACAAGCACACACGCACCTGCACATATATCCTGCGTTCTCCTTTCTCGCTCCACCGTACAGTGGGAAAAAGCGTAAATTGAGCGATTTGTGCGAATGAGACACGTGCTACTTTCTCCCATCCAATGTGTCCATTCTCTGCCACAGAGCAGCAGTCAAATACCACTCGAACTTCCAGCTTCTTATACGCTCAATCACGTCGCACAGGGCAGTGTTTGACACACACGTTACGGCAGTCCGCTGAACCAGTCATCCGAGCACCGCCACCGGCACCGAACTCCACCTGCCTCAGCTCCGCAGCCGCGCCCATTGTGCTAGTCGCCACGCTGGCAATCTGCCCCTCGTATGGGATGGCACAGGGCTGTTCACGGTCGCACGTCGCCCCGACGCAGCGCCGTCCAGGAACCAGACCGCCGCCACCAGTAGCGGTAAATCTCTCTGGCCTCTCCATGTCGTAGGCGCTTGACCCCGTCACCACCAGGGGTAGCTCCGCATGAGTAGGGGTGGAGGCGGTTGCCTGGCCCCCCCTCCCCCACTGAGTGGGGTAGTGGATCCTGGATGCCACGCTGGGGTATCCCCCGTCATCAGCGGATAGAAAACAATGAGAGAACCGCAGAAGAAAAAAAGAGCAAACTATATGATATTCACGAACCTACAGGCAAGCGCACACTCACAGAGAGACAGAGAGCGCGCATACGTGACGTAATAAGGCCTCTTGACGCTTCTTGCGGTGGACCGGTACGTGGATGCCCACATCTTCTTTTGGAGACCCACGCAGTAAGTAGAAATAACGCCTGCAGCTACTTGAAGCGTCTCAGCCACGGCGAGAGGGATCGAGTTGGGATGAGCGCATGTGCCCCTGCAGATCCGTGTGAGGCGCGTTGCGTTATTGTCTCAGTCGCCGCTGCCGCGCATCTCTTCGAAGATAGCCACCCAGCCGAAACACACGCGACAAACAGCAAAAAAGACACTCAGTAGCAGCTCAACAAATCAATGATGATGAGCGGCAACATGAGGCAACGTGATGGGGTTCCCCCTCAGCTGGCAAACGAAAGAAAAAGAGCCAATAGCAGACATTAAGGAGAGACGGCAGATGGGGTGAGACGAACACCTCTCACAGAGCTCAAAAGGGTAGAGAAAAGACCAACACCCACTGGAAGAAAAGGCGGAGTAAACACAAAATCGAGGTCTCCCCGTTTGTTACGTTTTTCGCTCCCGATCGTCACATTTGTCTTTCTGCGCATGACGTTCTTTGTTGTTGTTGGGGAGGGAGGGAGGGAGGGAGGGAGGGGAGGTGATGTCTACCGGACAGCGAACTTTATTGTGTCGAGGGCTCCTTGCTGAAGTACCGAGTCCTCGGAGTATACGAATACCTGCATTTCACGCGCGGATGTCTGTATCTCGCACACAACCGGTACGTACTCGACGCAATCTTTTGGCTGCACCGCGAACGCGGCGACGCCAACGATGGCACCCGATCCAGTTACTTTGGTGCGGTACCCTTGCAGCTCGAGCAACTGCATGAGTGTGTTGGTATCTACCCTCGTCGACGGCGACATTGCCTTGCACCAACCGGCACAGGCTGATGCTTGCTTCGTTGTCTCGTAGAGCCGACTAAAGTTGGCATCGGAGTCTACCTGGTATGGGGTGAAGAAAGTCGTGGGAAGGATCGGCAGTGACAGAGCGTCGGTGCACACATGCGCGCTGTCGGATGCCGGCGCGTACTGCACTCGCACACTCGGCGGGCTGCTGAAGGCAAAACATGAGCGGGCCGCAAACTCCGTTGTGATTGTGCCCCAAGCCACCACAGAGGCCCCGTCCTTGGTGCGTGACTGCAGAATGAGCCCTGGCTCGGCACGGATGACCTCCACTGCCACCTGCACGAGACCCTGGCCGGTCTTGTCACGCACCACCACCGTCATGCGAGTGTCTGCCCCATACGTTGATTTGGCACACTGGAGCTCGATCGACTCGTTTGAGAAGAGAACGCCCTTGTCAGCGCGTGAGAGTTCGAAGAGGCGGCGCCGGTGCTCTTGGTAGGTGCTGCAAACGCGATCCACATCTTGGGGAGGGAGGGACACGTCGAGTAAGTCGTCGAGCTCCGCGTTGGTCTGGTCGGTGTTCTCGCCTTGCACAGGGGGCACTGTCGACATAGTCGAGAGATCGTTCAGTGTGATAGCTCGCTTCTCCTCCTTGTGCTTGTCGCCAGACTCCAACTTGAACTTGCACTTGCGCGTGCGGTTCACGTCCCCCACGCCGCGTTCCAGAATCTTCAGGCCCCAAATGTCCTGCACACCGCTGTGTAATCGCTTCACTTGATTCATGACGGTGTTCACATCGTCGCGGAAGGGTGGCATGGGCTCGAAGACCTTCTCCAGCAGCTCACGCCGCGCAAACTCTACCAGCGCAATGAACTCCGTGGCACGCTGTTGCAGCTCCGGGTGCGGGCTGTTGGTGTATGCTTGCAGTGTCTTCACGATGCGCTCGCGCACCGCTACATCGTCGTAGAGAGTGTAGAACTTGAAAAAAGTGCTAATGATGATGCTCTGCGTAACCACTGAGGCAAAGCTCAGCTGCTGTGTCAGGAGGATGAGCTGTACTATCGGCGTGCTTTCGGCGTTCAGTGCGATCTGGTAGCCAAACTCGCCGAGCACGAACGCAGCAACGCAAAGCATCACCTCTGAGACCTTTGTCGTTTTCCTTAGTTCCTCGAAAACCATGTTTGCCGCACGCTTCTGCACGGATGGATCGTTGACAACAACCTGGACGACGCGGTGCGCGATATCTGGTGGGCACAGATCACCCGCCTGCGACACAACAGTGAGCATGATATCTACATAAGTGTTGTAGTCCTGGCAGTACTTCTCCGCCAGAAGTGCGATGGAGAGAACGAGGCTCGTCTTGAAGTTGGGGTCAGCGGCAATGGGGAGGTGTGAGATGAGTTCATTGATGATGTCGTCAGTGGTGCTCTGGTTGCACATAGCCACGAGGACATCGAGTGCCTTCTTACGAATCGAGGGGTCGGAGTCGTGCAGGCTAACGATGATCTGCTGCTGGTACTGACGGCAGTGCATGTGAAAGTTGAAGCCGGGGACGTCGACAAAGCTGAGCCGGGCCAGCAGAATGAGACCCATGTAGCGCAGGTTCGCCTCCCGCTTGTCAGAGAGAAAGGAGGTGACGAGCGCCACGCACTCCAAAATGAGCTTGGAGCCGACATCCCACTGGATGCACAGTGACACTACCTCGAACAGCACCGCATTCATTGCGCTGACACGACTCTTCGTGCCCCGCTGCTTTTGTTGCGTCTGCGCATCCTTCAACACCTTATCCGTCGCCTTGACAACCTTGCGCAAAACGAGGATAATGCGGTTTCGCTGGTCAGCATCCGAAGGCAGCGGGAAGTACTGCAGCAGCCGCAGGAGTTTCGCCTGAAGCCACGGCGCTGGGACGCCGTAGTACACGTAGCCAGGCTCCGTCTGCTTTTCCAGAATGATGCGCGCCAGGACCTGAATCAGCTTGTCAGGAATGCCCCTGTAGAGGTGCTTCGTCTCCTTGCTGATGCAGCCGTTGAGAAATGTAACGGCGCACATGCTCACGCCGTCCTGTGTGGATAGCAGCAGCTCTGCCGCCTTGGGAACCACGGCGTTCAGGTCTACAATATCGGGATGCTTTCGGTAAATGTGCAGCAGTGTCAGGAGCGCCTTTTTGCGGATGTGCTGGTTAACGGTGTCGTCCACAACGATGGAGAAAACCCCTTCGTGCATCACCTCTACAAAATCGCGGCTCCCCGTGTTCGCGACGGCGGAGAGGGCGAGGCTGCGACTGAGGTCGAACATCGAGAGAAGATCCCGATACACGGTGTGCGTGGTGAGCATCAGCAGATCACTGTTTTCGTTCAGCAACACAGAGGTAGATAGGTATCCGATGAGCTTGGCGGACAGGCTCTCCTCTGACATGAGTTTCAGACCCTCCATGTGGCCAAAGGTAATGGGGTAGCCGAGCATCGAGATGAACAGCAACTTGCACACGTACTTCTTGCGATCGTATGTCGTCATGCTACTGGTGTGAATAAACTTGGCGCGTATCTTGGCTAGCTCCTCATCCACGCGACTCTCTTCCTCCTTCTTGTTTCCAGTGGCACGACGGATGTCCTGGATGAAATGAGCAAGACCTCGCATGTCCATTTTCGCAGCAGGGGCTTGACGTCGGCGAGGGAAGAGGTATATATGTATACATATATATTTATATGGAAAGAGAAGAGGATGAGGCACTTGCTTGAAGCAATACCGCGAACAAGCCGACGTTCTGAGCGAGGAGGTGCCAAATCAAATATAAGTATTGAGCCGACGTTGGGAAGAGAGTGGTGGCGGACGGGATAGCGTGACAAGGAAAGTGAGAAGGTCAGAGCACAGAGGAAGAGGGTACAAGAGTGCCCATACGCCAAGAGGTGCTGAGGCGGCAGTGCGAAGCGGCAGAAACGCAACACGCTGCAGTCTCAAGGGGCATCCGCTCCCGATACTGCTCCGTGGGGTTCTTTTTATCCTTCCGAATCAACACTGGGCGTGTGTTGGAGTGACAGCGGCAGTTGAAAGCAGCATGATTACATGGGAAAAGCATTTCTTTCCGATCACTTGTGCCGCTGGACAGCTTGCTAAGGCATTTTGGTTGCCGTTCCTCTCTTTTCTTGGATCTTCGACACCGGTGTATGCGATGTGTGAGAGGTGCTCGCGTACATACCTACCCACAAAGCATGCACCAGCACATTGTCTCGATTAATGAGCTCATTTTCTATTTATTCTGGACGGTCGGGTGAGGGTGGCACATCAACGGTGAAATCGCGTCTGCGCCGCTTCACCGGGGAGTCCAGCGCGAGAATGCTAGGGTTGAGCTGGCATCTAGCTTGATCTATGATTGTATGTGATGGTGACTGTGGCGTGGCCGGCAAGGGTTTTGGAGCTCCCTCGTCAGCGCGTGTAGAAGTGAGGCTGCCGGAGTGATAAATAGGGTCGCACCGTCTCCTTTTGGTGAGCAGATAGGACGGAATGCCACTCGTTGCGATCTTCCGCGCTGCCGCATTCCATGGAATGTCGCGGAGCACTACCCGCTCCTGCGGCGACTTCGGCGGCGCTGAGCAGCAGGCGGGTTTCTTTTCAAGTGCAGATATCGTGATATCGGCTGCCTCGTAAGGAGTGGGAGTCGGCTTGGATACGTTGACGCCGTCTTCGCTGCCCCGTGCAAAATCCCAGCCGTGGTTGCGGTGCCACGACATGAAAATGCACTGCAATTTCTCTTTCGCTTCGTTGTCAGCCTTCCCGCTGCATTTGAACCTTGACCACACTGCCTTCAAAGCGTGCGCTTTCAGCAGCGACGGCGTAACGCTTGTACGCAGGAAAAGGATGGGAAGAATAACGTCCTCCATCCGTTTCGCTGTCTTGGTGCGCAACCTTTGCCCGGCAGCAGCGCTGAGTAGCAGCTCACCAAGAGTCAACACCGCCTCTAAAAGTAGCCACTCAGTGCTCAGGTTGCTCTTGCCAGATTCTGAGTCTTGGGCCAAGAGTACCCGAGTTTCACGTATGCGCTCCAACATCATCTCTGTGGTCACCCCATGCGTCTCTTCAGCTCCGAATATCTGCTGCTGCAGGTCGTCCAGGGCGCCCGCTATTGATCTTGTTTCACCGTTCTTCACGACTGCCCGTGTTGCACAGGCAACCAACGGGGAAAGTGCATCTATGCTCATGACTGATGTCGTGCCCCAGCACTTGCAAAGCGAAGCACAGGGATGTTAAGTGTGCCTCTATGCAAAAACACTGCAGTATGCCACTGTTGGGCTCTACAGCAGAAACAAGGAGGTACCACCAGAAAAATGCGGAGTGAAAAGAGGACAACTAAGCGCAGCATACGCTGTCATTGCAAGAATAAAGGCACGGAGTTGAGAGTACGAGCAAGGAAAATCAGCTTTCGCGAGAAGCGAACGAGTCGTGGGATCTACTTGACCACTTGCTTTCGAGGCGCCTGCATGTTGGACCTTCGTCACAATGTGGTGGCAGCGTCGCCTCACGGAGTTATCCTCACAGCGTTCCGGCTGCCGAGACGAACAGTATTCGCGGAGCTCCAGAGAAATAATGTTTTCCTCTCTTATTTTTTTTTTCAAAGCAGAGAGAACGCACAGCATCGGTTACCGACGACCGATACAGTTAGCACAGGCGAGAAAAGGAGGGGAACTAGAGCGCTGGCGAAAGAGATGATGTACCACGCCCGCAGTACTGTTCACAATACCGCTATCAACAGCACACTTTTTGTTGATAACTTAAAAAAGCGTATCAATGGAGTTACCGCGCCGCATACATGTGGGGCTTTGTGTCCTGACACCTGCGCACAGGGTTCATGCCCTGTTTACCAGAGCCCACCGGTTCTTCTGCGGAACGAATTCGTTCGCCTAGTGCTCAACGATGATGCCAAGACGGCCGCAGATGATCACTGGAACGCTGATAAGAGCATACTGGGCAGTTTACGCGCTGCCACCAACCTTGTGCATGTCCCAGTCACCAGTCAGAGGACGTACCAGCGCAGTGAAGATATTCTTCTCGTCAGCATTGTAGAGTTAGGGGGCGGCGGTAAGGTTTTCAATTATGCTGTCAGCATTGCTGTGCCCCCTTCTTCATTTCCGGAAGCAGATCGTTCGAGACCTCATCAGAAACGCGACTCTGGATATACCCATGCGGCATCTAAGCTAGATTGCGGAGCTTATAGTTGTCAATGCAATCAGCGGGAACCGTGTTGGTAGCGATACTGCCATGAATCACGTTAGTAGTCATGATGCTGCACGGCAGATCGAAGAAGCGGTTGCTTTCTCCTTTTCACACGATGCCCTCTGAGATCTGACAGAATATGACGATGAGCCTGGCAGCGTAGTTGATCGCGTAGTAGCTGCCCTTCGTCAAAGCATATAACCAAGGGGCAGCCTTTTCCTTCGCATGGAGCTTCCACACGCAGATACCTTTCTGCGCTACAATCACATTGTTGGAGGTGGGCTTGCCAACAGGGCAGTCATCAGGGTTTATGCCCTTGCTCTTCACATATTGCTTGAGAATATGACCTTTCAGGTGATCGACTACCTCGTCGTGCGTCTAGACAAGGTAAGCAGGCCGATCGCTCTGAATCTTCAGCTGGGAACGAGCACCATACACACATCAATAAGCTTCATTATATCGCACATACCGCGGGCGTACAAGTGATCGTTCTTCGCCGCGAGTTCCAGCAGATTGGAGTGTCACTTTTGCACGTCAACCGGAGCTGTGCCCAGGCGGCCGCTCAGCTCGATGCCCACCCTTGGTCGCACCGCTCTGCGACGAGTCGGCGCGAATAGCTTCACTATCCCCTCCGTGTTTTATTGATAATCATACCAGACTTGCCACCAACAATCTCCAGGTAGTTCTTGATGCAAGTCACAACATCAAGGTACAAATTGAGGCCTTTAAAGTAGCACGTAGGCAGCCTCTCCAACAACTTAACAGAACTAGAGGGGTTTTCCTTTACAGCGTGTCCGTTATCCACCATACAGCAAAAGTAACGCGCTACTCGAGCCCCGGACTCTCACAGGCCTAGCCAGACGTTGCCTCGCAGCGGTAGACATACGCGTTACAACAATGCCACAGCTCAGCCATCTCAGCACGGCCTTATCCTCAGACTCCCACACCACTAGGCAGCGAGGGCCTGGTGGGGGTGCGTTGGAGCCACGCTGGCAATCTGCCCCTCGTATGGATGGCACAGGGCTGTTCACGGTCGCACGTCGCCCCGACACAGCGCCGTCCAGGAACCAGACCGCCGCCACCAGTAGCGGTAAATCTCTCTGGCCTCTCCATGTCGTAGGCGCTTGACCCCGTCACCACCAGGGTTGGCTCTTCATTGACAGAGACAGGTAGAGAAAAAATACATACAGGGACAAAGTGGTTGATGTCTTTCAATGATCTCTGAGTAGAATTCCAAGAGAACGACTCTGGGTTCAAAAGAAAAAAAAGCACGTAAACCAAAGACTTGCGAGAGACGTGAGGGAAGCTCAAATGAGATCTTCAGCCAAATATGGGGAGGCACCTTAGCAACGAGACAAGCTATTAGGGGAGAGAGGTAGAGAGAAGAGAGATGAACAATACCTGCGGCGCCAGCTGCTCCATTGACCATTTGAATACACCTTGTGCTCCAGCACAACAGGAAAGCGAGCTCTTAGCTGAAAAGAGAATCGCCAGAAATTCTTAATGTGCAATAATGGCACATAGCCATTTTTTCTTTTATTCCGATGTACAATTCAAAGAGGCATGGTACAAGGAAAGGGGGAGGAGAGAAAAAACAACGGCTCACTGTAAAAGCGACACACGAAGAAAAAAAGAGCGGATACAGTTAAGCAAGCAAAGAAAGATTCTCAAGCAAGCGAGAGTCGTGACGTGCAGCGCGTTATCAGCTGGTGCAGCAAGAACACTACTTCCGCGTGTGTATGAAGAACGTACCTTCCATTGAGCACCACTCTACACTCATCTCTTGCCACAAATAATCCTTCATGTCGAACAGCTCAAAGGCAACAGGGTCTCTGTACGTAGCCACCGAGCGAGCGTGCGGGTACAAATCGTCAAAGCATAAGATACGAGTTCCTACAGGGGTAGATCGCAGCCGCTCCGACAAAAAGTGCGTCAGGGGCTTCGGGAAAAGAAGATTCGACATCAGAATAACTGTCTGTCCCTTTTCCTCCTCGAAGTATGTAGGGGTGGAGATTAGTTCAGCCAAATCCGCGGTGATAATTTCCACAGTCGGCATCGGACGTTTGTACTTTCGCTCCAGTACCTGCCGCAGCACTTGCCAGGCTTCGCGTGCAACGTCTGCGTTGTGCGTGCTGACTTCCACACCCACGCACTTCGCACCAGTCATGCAGGCGACTTGAAACAAGACTGAACCGTTGCCACATCCAAAATCGTAGAAGGTATCCTGCTCTGTGATCTTCATGAGATGCACAAGCCTTGACACAAAAGGTGTCAGAAGTGACTTTGCGCAAAGCTGTCGCGCACCAGACACCTCAACGACACGCTTCTTTGATAATTGAGCGTAGGTATTCGATAAGATCTTTTCAAACTCCACACAGCAACACTCATCAGTGGCGCAATGATAGCATCCGTTGTCATTTGGAATCTTTCGAAGTGGAAGGTGAATGGGGTCGTGTGGCGATCCGCTCCCCAACTCCCTAGGAGTCACTGAACGAGCAGCATCGGTGCCTGCTGAGATGTCTTTCGTCACTTTTCCTATTGCCGCATCGGAGAGCAGAAAACGACAAATAGGCCGCTTTGGTCCGTGGTCAAGACGTGCTCTCTTTGCTCGAAGAGCGGGCATTCTATGGGGAAAAAAAAACACAGATCACTGTAACACACGTGATGTAAGGGAATCAATGCAAGATTCAGCGAGCTGTGTGTAAAACAAAGGGCAACTCATCAGTAACACCACTGTGCAATAAGCGCTGTTAGGGAGCGAAAAAAAAAGGCTAAAAAGCCTCTACTAAAGGAAGACACAGACAAGGAAGCCCTTTCTTCGCTCAAAAAGTTGCGTCAGTATGTCAAAGATAAAGAGAAATAAGTATAGGGGTGATGTGAAGCAGCTTTTTCAGTGCACCTTCACGCGGCAGCAACGGGAAAAAATCTAGTAGCAAGACTCACTACTGTTGCTGTTAAAGTCGCCGTGATGAACTACTTTTAGACGCGATATATTCAAACTCCCATGCATTGAGACAGATCACCAATTTCATTTGGACCTCAGTAAAGCTGCTCCTGCTCGCTGCAGAATCAAGAGAAGTTTACAAAGCACATCTCACATTCGCCCCTTTTTTTGTTTCTCAAGAGAGAGTTGATAGCAGCAGAGGACTTTCTTACCCTAAAAAAGTGCAGAGAAAGACAATTCAGCTTTTGTTGCGAAGGGCAGTCAAGCGCTCCTGGAGTGCTTTTTTGCGATTGTTTACTAGCTTTCTCTTAAAGTGCTCCTCGTCTGGAATCATGAGTTTTCCATCTTTGCAGTACGAGAGTATTAGATCACTTGTGCCAGGTCGAGGTGCAGTTACATTCTCCTTTGTGCGCATTTTCGCTTCCGACTCACGCTCGAACCGAGCCAACTCCAAATCTGCTGCACTTGTTCCCAGCCACGCTACTCTCTCCAGGTAGTCTTGATCTCGCGTTGCAGGCTGTTCAGTTTCTACTTGGTCTGCGATTAGTTCATCTTCATCGGAGCTATTCGCTACCTCGTTTTCTCCCACCTCCTGCTCACCCTCTACACGCTGACGCTTTCGTGTGACCAAAGCCTCAGGAAGCTCTTTTGCGCAGCCGAAAAAAGTCTTCTTGCGCAAGCGCGGCAGAGTTGGCTCACCGGCGAGAAAGGATAGCCGCGCTTCCCACTGACACTTGCGAGAAAGCAGTTTATTTACTTCAGCATTTTTTGCTCGAATAACACCCTCACCGTCCTTGTCAATGCTAAGCAGTTTTGGGTCTCGTAGCTGTGCCGTTTTGTCGCCGATTTCCTGCTTCAGTCTGAAGAGGACATATTTGATGACCTTTTCATCATCAACTTCCCTCGGATTTGTCGGAAGCCTTTCCACACCTAGCTTTGCAAGCCGTTCTTCTTCTTGTCGCCGCTTTGATAGTTTGTACAGGATTGTATTTTTACGTTCCTTTGATCGGGCAAGCGTGCCCTCAATTTCTCTCAATCTATCCTGCATTGCACTTTGAAGAGTGGCTGCCAACTGAAGTCGCAATGTGATGTTCGGCAGTGCAAGGATGAAAAGAGAAAAAAAAACAAGAAAGAAGCAGGCGAAATCTTGTGCATACAGCTTTCAGGAGAGCGAGCCGTTGGAAAAGGGCAAGGACCTAGTAAATTATCTTCGCAGGAGCTTTCACGGATACACGCCGCAGCAATCCCTCAAAACGAGAGCTTTTGTGCGCCTGCTGAGGAACAGACTTCAAGCAGTGAGTAACGAAGTACCTAGGAGCACTTTACCAAAATCATTTCTTGAACTCATTTTTTGCTTCTTTGCTGTCAAGAAATTGCAGATTCAGTCTCGCAAGGTAAATTAATAGCACATGTGAAAGCGAATAGTGCACATACATCAGATTGCCACTTTATAAGCGGTCAAAACCACCCTCTTCCCGTGTTCCCACCACCAGAGAAGGAACAGCACCTCTCCCACTCCACACACAAAGTCGTAACAAACTGTAGCCTTAAAACTCACTCTCATGCCAACCCAATGGCTGAAAAAAAAAAGGCAGTGACATACACCTCACCACATTTTTCTCATGTGAGCTATGAACCACACCAACCACGTCTCACAGGGTCCACTGAATTACGCCCTAGGTGCGAGAGCAAATCGAATGCATCGGACCGGAGGCCCACAACAGTTCTGTAGCACATTCCACAAACACTGTGCGCCATTAACTGCGTCACACATCCAGATTCAGGTCCGTTGAGAATGACTGCAGAACAAGCGGTGATAAAACTCTATGCGCTAGCATGGCATTTTTTCTTCAATGCAGTACCTCACCAATAACACGTCTCTGAACAGTAGTGCATGCTTGCAGCAACACTATACCTGCCAGTAGCTCACCGTAAAACTAAAATGAAACCAGCATTGATATTGTATGGCTTCGTACATAGCGCAAGTGCAGGCGCGCGTATTAGCGCTTTCCATTTCCATTCCCAGGTTCAACTCAGCGATGGTGGAGAAGCTTTCCCACCTTATTCTACTCTCACTAGATGATACTTGGCGTTTTGTGCAGCTCCTTCCTTGCCTAATTGTCACACATAGATGTTGTTTTGAGAGGCGAGCGCTCTTACTTCACGATTATGTGAATGCCCTGCAACTCGAAATGGCTCGCAGGTCCGCAAGTTTCAAGAATGACAGGAACGTCATGGTCTTCAGTCCCGGCATGGTAGAGGTATCAGCAGTTTCATACGTACAGCACTGCGGGTACCAAGCAGTTGTTGTTGATCAGACAGAACCGTGCTGAGAGATCGCATGGAGAAATACAGGTCCCTTTTAGCGCAAGGGCCTGTAGTCCTCTTTGAGTAACTACGAACTTTCTTAATCACACTGAAATTGAGCTCAAAAGTTAACGCTCGGAGCAACTTTTATTCCATCCCATTGAATCTCCACGCGACTTAAATGCAATGAAACACGACCACCTCGCTGATTGTTTTGCGAAGAATTGCAAAGCATTTGTAGTGCTTGCTGTACAATGCGTGACAGGGCTCGGGAAGTGCATCAACGCGTCACCCTCAGAAGCCTTCATCTCAAAGTCTCTATACTTCCAGCTTTGTTGCACAAATCCCATCCACACGGTGGCGCCGTCCCTGGACGAGCAGCAAGCGGTGAGCATTGATATGGGGCTTGCTGTGCTAGCGTATCCGCGGAAGGCATCATCTTTACAGGTGCCTTCCCATGCGGACACAACTTCAAAGATGCCTCCCAGGTAACTCATCCTAGCGTTTTCTCGCGGCACTGCGCACAGTATGTTTTACTCAAGCGGCATCGTTGCCGTGCAGGCGTCCAAAACTGAGCATCAAAGCATGCCAAGAGGACCTAAGGGATGTCTGGATTGTGGAAAGAAGTGCTGGCAATTGCGTTCCTTCCGGCATCCTCATAGCTACTGGCGCCGAGTGCGAGAAGGTGCTTCCCCCCCCCCTCAGGTGCAAGTTACTCTTTATCCGGCACTGTTCTCAGTGCACGCATTTTCAGCTGGCTGATGACTCGCCATTGAGCCACTTCTTCATAGATTCGGAGAAGGGGTTTGCAGGATCGATGCGTGCCGGGAATCGTCTCACGACGGGTGGCGATATCCCGTCTCTTCTATCCCTGCCAAACCAGACTTAACATCGGCAGGCAGAGGTCATTGTGCACAAGTTTTTACTGCTCGAGAAGCAGATCGGCGGTGTGTAGCATGGCCACCATCCTCTCATTGCAGACATAAAGCCGATGATCGGGGAGTTACTGAGGTAACCGGGACTCTGGATATGTCTTGGGCGCGGGTACCGAAGTCTCAATGTCGAAGTGACTGCAGTCGGGCTGCTTAGCGACATCTTGAAGAGAGAGAAGCTCATTTTCGACCCCAGACCCCTTTTCGGTTGACAGATTTGCTTCAGGCAAAAGGAGCTGGTTATAATGTTCTCTAAGACTCTTCCCTTCTCAATAGTGGGCTGATCGCTCCACATGTCGGGTACAAAAATTACCATATTGTGCGTCTCTTAAGAACGTTCTTCATTAATCTTTTCTGCGATCACCTTTCTCATGCGTGTACGTTGTGATAGGTAAGACAGGCAACCCTGCGTCTGGCTTGGTTCCTCTTTGCTAGTAAGCAGAGTCTGCTCAGTTTACTTGCGCAGAGTCAGTTCCATACACACAATGTAATCTTTCAAATGCCATTGTAGTTTATTCTCACCTTTCATTGTTTCTACGCAGTGGGTTTAGGGCCACATCATAAAAAAAAACCAGGAGCTCGGCTCAGCAGCCGCTCACTCATGAGCAAAGAGAGGATGACCTATATGAGCTCTCTCTTTTAAGTTTGTCGCACTTCCGCTCTCGCTTAGGTGCCATGGGTGCCTGCTCTTTGAACTTCTCTCCATCATTGAGGTTTGCAAAGGTTATTCACCATAGAACTCTATACAGAGACGCGAATTCCACTTTCTGTGTTCTTTTCTAGACAAATCCTGTAGGCTATATTGCGTATCATTCTTCACTCTGCTGCACCAAAGACAAAACCAATCATCGCACACCATCGCCCCGACTCTGCATAGGGTAGTGGCTGGCTGTTTATGGCCAGCGCTATGATTGCCAGTGGTGCTCTGCACCACACCTTCAGCAACGAGGCTACCCTTTTGTCGTTTTTGATCGCCCCATTCCTGCTGGTGCTACATCACAGGGGAATATGGGCTTCATCTAGTGTCTACCACCGTCTCAGCTCCTGCATGGACTTGCAAGCCGTGCTTGAATCATGATGCTGTAAACGAATAACACAGGCTACAGTATGATGGGAATGATGGTCTACTATGTCCCTCTTTTTTCTCTACTGATAGAATTAGCAACTATGTGTCCTCAAGATTGTGCGCGAGCGCTTAGTGCTGGCGGCGTGCGGTGCTCACAAGTACGAAGCTGTTGCAAATGTAGCAAGACGTGAAGGCTTCATCCACTAAACCTGCTTAGATAAGTGCCGCCCAGAGCTACTGGGCGCAACCCAGGTGTCTTTGGAGAGTCAGCAGTGTGGGAGCAAAGTAGTATAGCTTCTCACACTGAGTGACCTGGCTTGATCAGAGCCCAGCGCCAATGCTTTTCTGTCTACGTGTAGCGACTTGTTCAGCCATGCATGACTGGTCGTGAATCCTGAGAAGCTGATGAGAGCTTCCTCATGTCGCCTTTTTTTAAATTCTGCAAGCGGCAGTGCAGTAGTGAGGGCGATGATGGAGAGCTTCCTGTGCTGCAACAGGAAGGGCAAAAGAACGGAATCTTACAATGAAGGCTGACGCCTGCAGTTTCCAGGCACTGCTTGTGACGGTTGCGGCCCGCCAATGGTTCAATGATATGCTGGGGCCGCTTGGTTACCAGTTTCGGTTCAACTCCTTTTGCGGCTACAACACGCACTCCGAGCACTACAGCGACGCTCGAATGCGCCACACCATCGTGGATGTGTACCACCACAACTTTCTGGAACTGATGCGGCAAGGGACTCGGCTTTACACTGGCAGCGAGGTGACAGCGATCACTTAGCTGCCCGCTCCCATTCAACTGACACCATGTGAGGTGGGTGGGTGTCAGATGCTTCAACGCCAGAGCCCAATCTCTGCCCCGTGGTTCGGCTACTACACGTGTAAGGCTAACGTGAAGCTCATTATCGGTGAGGCGCCACGGCATCTGAGGTAATGGATTGCTTTTGGTCACGATTCCAATGACCTGCCCTTCGACTGAGTTAAGAGCCGCTTGCTGGCGAAGATTATTTGTCGAGCAGCCGCTCATGGATGCTTTCCTGTTTTCCACAAGTCGGCTTTGCGCAAAAAGACTGATACAGGGCTTCTTTCTTTCTCCATGTGAGTGCGTAATTGTACATTTGTTTTCAAGGACCCTATATCACCCTCCGTAAATGCAGCTTCGACCATTCTGCACCGGCGTCATGCGCACCTTGTGCACTCACTTTCACGCCACACATAGGCAGACGCACGTACATATAAACTAATCCTCTTTTCGCTTTTCTCTTCTACTTTTCCTTTTCGCATTGCACCGATTTGTAGGGTCGGGGTTCTCTTTTGTGTTCCCTAGACGTGGCTTTCCCCATCTAACACGCTGCTTGTCCTCGTCCTGTGGGGCTGCTTCCACCCAAGAAGCAAGACGTAGCGCAGGTTCGTTCATACTTTCACGGTGTACCATGCGTTTTTTCTATTCCGATTGCTTTTTGTACTTTCTCAACCTTTTTGGTAGTCGACTCCGTGGTACCTCCACCCATCCACAATGAGTGCGCCCTACCTTTCCTGTTGTATAAGCCTGACCATTCCCTATCGTTGTGATACTTTTTTCTTGCAATATGTCAACCTCTGGTTCGGAAAAATGATGCTCTTAGGCAAAGGAATAAGTGTACGCTGCAGCTGCTCTTCCGTCTTTCCATGTGTGTCGGTGAGCGTGTGCATCGCAAATCTTTTTTCTTTATTATACCGTGAAAAAATAGAGTTGCACTGCTCACTGCCATTCCTCTGCGCTCGTGCCAAACACTTTTTGAATGTCTTTTCTACCTAGTCACTGCCCACCGTCGTCGTGTCATTCACCTTCTTTATACCCTCGTCTTCTCTCTGCTGCAGCCAAGTCACACACGCTCTTAGAAGTATCCCTGCAAAGAAAAGAAGCACAAAGTAGAACTTAGTCCTCAACCGCCATGAGCACCATGAGAGGTAAGCCGCATCTCACTTTCTCGGACCTCCAACTGTCCATCGAGGTGGGGTTCTGGGAGCAACTCCGGCAGCTCAAGCTCACCGAGTGGAGACTGAAGGAGCCACATGCCGCCCTGGCCGGCATTATGCGTGTGAATGTTTCCGATCGTGTGCTCTTGTCTCCGCCAAACTTGGTGCACCTGAGCGCCGGTAGTCTGCATCCATCGAAGCTTACCCAGGCCGCAGAAGAGAACACTGTCGAGGTTGTGAACGTGCAAGTGCAAGGGACAGTGAAAACCTTCAACTTTGCAGAAGAGCTCAATGCGCTGGATTTTCGGAGCGCGCTACTGTCGATTGCGGCGGAGACGCTGTTGGCGCCTGCTGTGGCGTTGCATGCCAGTGCTGAAGAGGAGGCGGATGCATGGTCCAAGATACCGTTTGCCACCCTTTGCATGTTCACGTACATTGATGCGAAGGCGTACCGCTTTTTTCACTGTGAGGCTTTTCCATGCATTTCAATCGAGGACACTTTGCTCGTCGACTCTCTAGTGTTGGGCTCATTACCTGCGCTTCCATTTTCCGCTGAGTCTGCGCAGGCGATACATCGCCACGGGACAGACCTACTCCGTCAGAAACCTGAGCAGGGCTGCAACCCGTTTCTGTCTATCTGCGCCAACAACAGCGTTGAGTTTGTTTCCTTTTCACCATCTGCCTTTGTCGCTGCCACTGCAACGAAGAGTAACAGTGTTGTCTTGTGCTTCTTCGACTTTTCCGACACTGCAGGAGGCGTCAGTCTGCCGGCGCGCAACTTGATCACGTGCCTGCGACTTGCAGTGCCGTCCCTCATCTCCCTCCGCCTGTATGCATTGCGGACTGGAGGCACGGAAAAGAGTATATTTATAAACCTGGAGTTCGATGCCCTCGAGGAGTCGCTCGTTGCTTCTCTTCGAGAGCGACTGACGGGCGCGTCGTCCGCCGACCTGGCTCGTGTACGGTGGAAAGAGGAGTTTCCCTCACTCAAGGCAGCAGGGTGGCGCAAGAAGAAGATCGAGAGCCTGGAACTGGGCGCCTTCATCAACTCCGTGCAGCGGGCTGACAGTGATTCCCGTTTCAACCTTGAACTAATGAAGTGGCGCGTGTTGCCATCACTGGCGTTGGATCAGATTGCCGGGTGCAAAGCGCTACTTCTCGGCACCGGCACCCTGGGCTGCAACGTGGCACGAAACCTGCTGATGTGGGGAGTGCGTGACTTCACCTTGGTTGACCGCGGCCGTGTCTCCTTCTCCAACTTGGCGCGGCAGTCGCTGTTCACCTTTGAGGCCGCAAAAGGCGGCAAGACGAAGGTGGACGCTGCTGCCGAGGCGATTCACACCATCATCCCATCTGCCGTGGTGCACCCAGTGCCTTTGACCATTCACATGCCAGGACATCGCATCGATGAGGCTCAGGTAGATAAAGCGTTGGACGAAATTCGCAGATTGGAGGAGCTCATCACCGACAGCGACGTCGTGTTCCTCCTCACTGATTCCCGCGAAGCTCGCTGGATGCCGACCATCATTGCTGCGGCGACAGGGACGCCTGTCATCAACGTTGCTCTTGGCTTTGACACGTACGTGGTGATGCGTCACGGCGTACGGGCACAGACCTCATGCCCCAATGCCATAGGGGAAGTCGAGTGCTCTGCCTCACTTCACACCGACTTGGGATGCTACTTTTGCAGCGACATCATAGCACCAACAGACAGCCTCAGTTTCCGTGCGCTTGATGAGCAGTGCACAGTTACCCGACCAGCTGTGTCGTCCATTGCTTCCGCAATCGCGGTCGAGCTCTTGGCCGAGTTGTACCAACACCCGAGCAGATTCCGGTGTCCAGCCTATCGTGAATCCGCCGCCGGCGCAAGTGACCAGGGGCGGTGCTGTCTCGGAGTCATTCCGCAGCAGATCCGCGGCAGCGTCTTTTCACACACGATGTATCACTTGTGTGGAGAGAGAAACCCTTTCTGCACTGCTTGTGCCGACGTGCTTTTGCACGCGTACAGGGAGGGCGGGACCGAGTTTCTCCTGCGGTGCGTCAACAGTCCCCTTTTTATTGAGGAAGTCTGTGGGGTAAAGGCGCTTAAGGCAAAATGGGAGGCGGACATGAACGAGACGCACTGGAGCTCTGACGAGGACTTGGTTGACTAGGACCCGCTATCTCTGTTTCTCAAGCCGGAGTGCGGGAAACCGTCGCATTAAATCCCGCGCGCGGCTAATCCGTGTGCTTCGTACATTTTTTTCCTGCTTTTTCATGCGAGTCTCTTGACCACAAGAATCTTGTCCAGTGCGAAAGTACTCTAGCTACTGATCACCAATGCTTTAACTCTATCGAATTACGCAACCCCTCTCATGCACCCTGATACACAAAACAGTACAACCTGCATGAGACCTCTTTCGTTGCGCCACCTGATTTCCCCTTCCCTTTCCTCTGCCGGCGACATCTAACACGGCTGTAATCCCATGTAAGTCAAACTTCTCAACTTCTCAGCTCCTTGGTATGTACCTTTGCCTGCTTGATTTCTTCCTTTACCTGTCGGCACTATGCCTTCCTAAGCAGCATTGGGTCTGCACCCTTCTTGTCCCGGTCGCCATGCACCTCCCCTACAAGACAACAATGCTTATTCACAAAGTGCGCTGGCTTCCCCTCTAGTCTCTGACACAACGACAGCTTGAGCTTGAGCAAAGCAACATCCATGCATCGCCTCCGCAGTTCTCCCGAGAGCATTCCACTCACCGTACATAGCAGGTCCGATGATGAAATATAAAGCCAAGTTTCGCGATATTTCCTCCACACCATCATACTAGCATCCCTCCTCCTCCCATAACTGTGGCCAGGAAAAGTACCAGAGCCACGGTTAGGGGTTAGGGTACACGGGTGAGGGTACACGGGTGAGGGTACACGGGTAAGGGTACACGGGTAAGGGTACAGGGGTGACGGTACACGGGTGAGGGTACACGGGCGAGGGTACACGTGTTAGGGTACAGGGGTGAGGGTGCACGGGTGAGGGTACACGGGTGAGGGTACACGTGTTAGGGTACAGGGGTGAGGGTGCACGGGTGAGGGTGCACGGGTGAGGGTACACGGGTGAGGGTACACGGGTGAGGGTACACGGGTAAGGGTACAGGGGTGAGGGTGCACGGGTAAGGGTACACGAGTGAGGGTTAGGGTTAGGGTTAGGGTTAGGGTTCCATTGGCGGCGTGTAAAACCACAAAGGCAATCGAATGGCACTTGACCTTATAGTTGGCGGGGTTAATTTGGCTGGGCAAAAGAACTGGAAGGGGGATGGGGGTGGTTGGTGGGATGTGGTGTTGGATTTGCGAAAATATACAGGCTGGGTGCCATAAATTTCCCGACGTGGAAATTACGGTCCCAGGTCGGAAATATGTGTTTCTGATGAATGACTACTTTCTATTGTCCCTTAATTTCTTCAATGTGTTGTTCTTAAAATGAAGTAATCCACACTAAGTGTTGATGCGGCCCGCGACGAGAAAACGACTACACAGCGTTAAACGATCCTCTCGACACATACTCGAGTCCCTGCGACACAAGCGCACGTTTTCCCTTTCCTCCCACTCACTCACATCACAAATGTCCGACAAACAGGAACGCCTCACAGAGGCAGAGCTGGACAGGGCACTAAAAGTTTACCTTGCGCACAAGGCAACCCATTCCATGGCGGAAATTGCAAAGAAGCAATACATGGAGGGTAAAACGAACACAAGCGAGTTCCTGGAAATGACAGCGGCAATGGCGGAATCCTTGTGGGAAAAAGCCGGCGAAAAAGGAGTCCCATCAATAGACATCAAGAAGGAGATGATGGAGGCTCACAATATCTTCGCAGACAAGGAACTCCAAGAGGTGATGGACATGGAGGATAAGCGGAAAGAAGTCCGGGCGAAGATCAAAGCGACAAAGGACCCATTGGAGGGATATAAAACCAAGGTCGAATCGGCGATCCTGGCGCACCAGATGTCCCCAATGGCCGCGGCAACGGCGACAATTCTACTCGGTCTGTCCGGACCAGAGTCACAAGAAATGAGCGTCGAGGAGAGAGTTGCCGAATGGCTGTCCATTTTTGTCGATGAGACATGCTCGTCGCGACTGCTTGCCTACAACGTGCAGGTCGCCGAATCCGTCGCAGGAGGGATGCGACAATGGCGTAAAGTGTTGAAACGGCTGGACGCACCTCTCGTTCCGGAAACGGAACGACTCGCACACCTTAACCGTATCACACTTGAGGCGGCACTGAACGAGAAGCAGCGGAGCACCACCCAAAGGATCGAAGGAGGGGGCACGCACACAACACGCCCACGCGATATTTTTCGGACACCGTCAAGAGACGGCAGCGATCTCCTGGAAGGCGGCGCGCCGTACGCACCCATCATCGGAGCAGATGGCTCGCAAGTCGCCGCCCTGGATATGAGCAGCTTCGGTGCCCTCACGGAAGAGTCCCAGTTAAGGATGCAGGATACCATTACGCATCTTATGAGGGAACAAAAAACGGCACCGCGAGTTGCAAATCATACCCAGGGACCCCGCAATTCTCAGAACAGCGGGAGAGGGGTAGGATACCGGGGCAATTACCGAGGAAATGGCGGAGGTAATCGGCACGGTAACTACCGCGGAGGCGAAGCGCAGGAGGACTTTCCGTCCGATTCAAAAAACTAAAGCCCGACGGGACCACCGCCGACGTTTCGAGGAAGGAACCCACACACCACCGAACGATTACATGCGGTGTTGCAAGATCATTTGCAAAAGAAGTGTGGGGAGGAGACATGCGCGCAGGTAAGACATCGAATATGGAACTCGATGCCATTTACAACGCATACCTTCCAAAGAAACGGATCGTTCCGTCGGACACGATGGTGCACCTTGATTGGAAACGCGCGCAACAGCTCGCGGCAAAGGTGCACCGTCACGGCGTGGTTTATTTCCCCATCTTCATTATGAAGCACTGGATCGCAGGGCTTTTGGAGAAAGGGACGCGGGACTCAGCAGAACTACAGCTGAGCATCTTCGACTCCGCACCTTCTCCCATAGTGGAAGAGAAGCTACGTAAGCACTTAAATATGGTCTGGCCGGCTTTGCGTTTGGTGAAGAGATTTTCACCACGTCAGGAACGCTATAGCGACGACTGCGGTTTGTACATGTCTGCCGTATTTTTCGGCGATCATCTGGACATACAAATCGACCATAGCCAAGATATGGCAAAGTGCATGCGGCGCCTGCTTTACGCGGCGTCAAAACACCACCCGCCACGTGAATATTTCCTCGAAAAAATGAGGAAAATTCTGACGAACCACCCGGTGTCAAGAAAGGATCGCTTTTACGACGAAATCGAGCACAAGCCGTGGTTGAAGAAAACCACGGTGAACTGTGAAGACACTTTCCACTTGGGTGGAGGCGAGAGGCGCACGACGAAATTCACGAACCCGAAACGTGATTCGAACCGTGCAAACAAAACATCAACACGCGCCCCCAATCCACCTCTTCGACAAAAGAAAGAGGAGGTGACGGTGCGGACAAATAGGGACCGTGTTGAGCGCAAGAAAAGCGCACCGCCGACGCGTGTGGCAGCGTCAAAAACGCCCTCTCGGAAACGTCCGGGGAGATCCGCAATGGATGCTCCACTCCCAAGGCCACAGGCCCCGAGGAAAGGTGTCAGAAAAACACCACCGCGAACCTCAGCTCGCAGGAACGGAAACAATACACGCTCTGTACGGTCGAGCGGGTTTCCATCACCGAGAGCGGAGGTGTCACAACGATGCGTGTCCGTCACCCACGCGCCTCCAACTGAGAACGTGGAGGGAAAGAGTACGACAAACGCGTCACCACACGTCCCGCAAGGAAAATGCATTTCC